>NC_090882.1:5149739-5207239 GCF_036669935.1 Montipora foliosa
GTTCCTGATTGACCAAGTTAAAAAATACACTAGAAGTAGGAAAACTTATTGCCGTAGGCTATTGAGTTTCTGCTTATTAACTATTGATCATTATTAAAATAATTTGGGGCCTCTGATCTTATAAATTAAGTTCTTCAATGACACTTAAACATTAACCTCGATTTCGGAAAAAAAAACCCGCAAATCAATGTTTTCTTTTCTTGAATTCAAAATTAGCTGAGCTCATGATTCGATTCAGTACAGTTTCGATACAGATTCAAGATAATTCTATTAATTTACTTTTTGTGGGTTAAATCTGGTACAAGGTTTTGAGATCATCGACGAAGTTGCTTCATTTTTTTCTTTTTTTTGCGTTTATGCGGAGGTTACTCGTCTTGGGGAGTGGTCGGAGAAACTTGATCATTCGTGCTTGGAAATCTGAATTATATTCAACAAAGTACTGTACCACTCGAGCGTCTGTTAAGCGAAATATACTTCTCTACACAGCTATACAAAGCCGAAAAAAAAATTTGAGCAATGAAAACTTGTAAAACCCACACGATATCTAAACAATAAGAACAAGACGAATTCAAAATAAAATATTGAAAATTCATACAGCTGGAAATTTGCATAGTCGATTTCTCTATTGTTGTCACTCTTTTCAAATCGCCAAAAGAAACCAACCAGCATAAATTTACTAAAATACAAACAGCGACCAAGAAAGTACGTTGTACATCAAGAAGAAGTATACGATTTTAGCCTACCATCCATCCCAGGCAATTCAAACCAAAATTGATAGGAATCCCTCCATCTTTGGCATCGTAATTTGTTAGAACTCCTCTGGTAATGTTGTCGACATTGGAGTCGAAGCATTGTGGAGGAATATGTGTATTATTTGACCGAGAGGACGAAATTGCTAACGATACATCAATCGCTGAGCTATAGAGACTTGACATTACAATGACTTGCCACGCTGCAATTTATGACTGCAGTGTATTTCTGCAAACCTGTCGGACGCGACAGGAAATAATCAATTAACTCGTCCTCTCAATGTTTGGAGCAAAATGTGTTTTGAAGAATTTCTGCTGACCGCTCCGGCGCGCCTACTATTCATATGCCCCCGCCAATATCCCTCCGCCAAAAATTCAAGCAAACGTCATTGTTGCTTTGCATTTAGTTCGTTTGGACAATCCAATCTTTAACTTGCACAATTTAATATTTCGTTTCCATCGACAACGTCCTATTTCAAATATATGATGGATGACAAATTTCTCCTTAATTTTGGCGCGAAATTTATAAATTTACACATGAAATTTACAATGTTGCTATAGCAACGTTTTTTACAGTGCCAAGAGGGCGTCTAAGGACCCGTTTCTCGAAAGTCCCGAAAAGCCATTTGTGAAACTGGCAAGCGCTTGTTTTGGAAAGCCGATCGTTTGACATGTCTTCAAGCAGGAGATGGGCTCCTGCTTCAAGGTAAAAAAGGCAAAATGACAGTGAAGTTTGACAACTTAAATCCTGTCCGTTCTTGAGATACATGTACAGAGGACCCGAAAATGGCCCGTAAAGTTTCGGGACTTTCGAGAAACGGGCCCCAGGTTGTGAAGAAGACGATACTGCATGTAAAAACGTTACAAAAAACTCGATCACCTAACAAAAGAAACAACGAACTGGGTGACAGTTTTTAAGAAGTGGTGTTCTAAAGCTCTTCAAGACAACAACAAAAAAAACTTGCCAAAGTTCTTCCTGAACCTCAGCATCTAAAACTGTCACAATGTGCGTTTGGAACAACCTCGTTCCCAGGGTCTCAACGAGAATGAAGCCCCTGGGAACGAGGTTGAATTTCGAATTCCGTGTCCCTGATTCCAGATTCCTAGTAGTACTTTCCGGTCCAGTCTGTGTGGCAGGCGTTCGAAGGGGAAGGGGGAAAGTGAGAACCGGCGGGATAACGAGGAGGTCGGGCGACCCGTATTCTTGAAATGAATTCCGGATTCCAAAGCCCAGGATTCCAAACGTTTCAGGATTTTGGAAGCTCGGTCACCTCACATGGAGCCGCGAAAATCCATTTATAGTTTGTCACGAAACGCTTATAATCTCAACAACGAACTTGTTGACACCATTTTTTTGCCTGCTGGGAAATGATTAGCAGACTAAGACAAAACTGTCTGCCAAGTTAAAACCAGTTCTCGGGAGCGGATTCAGAGCCGCCTTAATTTGTTCAGTTGCGAAGGTAGCTCTGAATCCAACCCAGATATTTGTTTGACTTTGCAGATAATCTTATCTTTGCTTTCTAATCACTTTCAGCAATAAAATATCAAGTGGAGGTCGCCGAGTTTGTTTTGAGATAACAGCGTTTAAAGACAAAATATAGAGTGTTTTCTCTTATGGCTCTTTTGTTGTTATGGTAACCCATTTCCGCAAAGAAGCCACCAACTCCAAAATTTGCAGAAGCATTAATTGTTTCCAGTTTCTCTTGGGACTTACAATCGTCCCAAGAAAAATAAAAGCAATGCTACATTCAAAATTTTGGAGGGCAAACAAAGAGTATTATGGAATTTTTCATAGTGCCTAATAGACCACTTTCGATGTATGAAAATTCAGTCCCAAACAAAGGGTATCATCTCGAGGCTCTGCGGAATAAATGTAAGAATTTGTAGGAGTTTATTCCCCAGAGCCTCGAGATGATGCCTTTTGTTTGGGACTGAATTTTAGGGTGCGTTCGATTGACGCTATTCCGGAATAACAATATGTGGGGAGATGATTTAAAACGGTATGTCTGGCGTTTTGAAGCACCAAGTATAATAAGGATATATTCAAAACAACATTTTAGCACGTGTTTGACAATGCTAATGTGAATCTCCGTAAAGAGGAAGGATTTCTAACTTCTATTCACCCGTGTATTCCTATTCCAGAATACGGTCAATCGAACGCTCCCTTAATATATCGAAATTGGGCTATTGATGAAGGCGTCTTTTCAAGCAATTAAGCAAGTTGCTTTAGATGGTATGACGAAATCGCCGTTTCGTGAAACATTTGTATATATATATTAATCCTTCTGACCAGCACAGTTTTGAAAGCGTTGAAATTTTGAGCCTTCTACGACAACAGGACCGAGCTTCGCTCACTCTGCACGTGCGTTTAACTGTTATATGAATTTGTTTGCTGTCGTCTGCAAAATAACAACATTAAATGACAAAAATTGAAGTTTAAAGTCTGGTCCTCAACTGTGATGCAAACATGGGGCTGGTCTTTAAAATACCGGATCCGAAATAAAGAACAAAGGGAACATAACAATACCTAATTAGCAAGGCCTAATCGAAATAACAATGTTTCTTCTGTCCTCCGCCATTTTTGTCCGGTATATGAAAGTCTATTCAAACGTGGGCACACGAACGCTTATGCAATGCAGAGGATAGAAGCGGCATTAGCACCACAAGAACTCAATGCTCTGATATTCATATGCTTGTTTCACGTGGGGCCAGGACATGGTCTGCATGCATAAGGATAAGTTAGCACAAGACAGATAGCAAATCATTTAACACTAGCTCTGTCCGTGACTGCTTCCCCCGGAAACTCCTCATCTAACTTGCTCGTCCTCCATGTTGTTGGAACGAGAGGGAATGGCCACAAAATACGCTCCGCGCTTGCGTATGACCGTGCGCTGGTGTCTTGACTTCTCTTGTCAACGTATGAGCTCTCTAGCGAGGGTACAGCGTTTTTGGACAACCCCTACGCGTCAGAATAATTTTCATATTCTTTACATACATAAGCTTCTTTCAAACCAATTCAGAACCAATTTTATTCCTGACACCTTTTTTTGTCACATTAAAAATGATTTCAAAACGTGGATTTGAACTTTAAGACGTCGTTGTCCTCGTTCCTTGCTAAATTTCTCTGGAAATGTAAGTAGCCTTGGTTCTCAGAGAATGTATCTGTCCCCGGAAAGAAATTCATTTTCACAGAATTGCGCGCGTGCGACCGGAATCCTTGTTTTCAAATGGACCACACCCTCTAAGATTTGCTGTTTGTTTTCCATCTTGTTTGCGCACATTTCATCGATTTCCACGCCTTTCAATTTCTTGCAAATTGTAATGTCCATCCCTAGGAACCTGACTTCTTCACTTTATCGGAAAACAACGAAAGTCGTTCCAGTTTTGCGACAAAGGATACAATTTTTTTTTTGCGTTCAAGCTGTTTCGGTTCCCTTTGTAAATTTCTCATTTTTTTTTATATAAGTAAGCAGTTTTCTTAATAATGGTAACTTTTTTTGTTTTCTGGTTGTTTGTAGTTAAATTTGAAAATTTTGAAATTACATTTTGTTAGGTTAGAACGAGTCATTAAAAACTAACAGCGACCTGTTTTGAATAAACTTCTGGTTTATATGATCTGTTTTCACGGTTTGCTTGGGTAGCGGCAACTACACTGGCCAAGAAAATAAAGTAACAAAATTATTGCTATCAATTTCGCCGTTTTCTTTTTTCTTTGAATTTAATTTAGTGTAATTACAAAAAAAGCCGAAAAAGAAAAGGTTTAATTAAAAAGAAAGGTGATCTGCCACGTCGAATCATTGACCAATCGTAAGGCTATTTTCTGTTTATTGGATTGTTATCTGTTTCCGAACTCTCGAAATAATTTACTCACAGCGGTCGAAAATAGAAGTAACTATTGCATAAAAATATTCCCGGCGATTTCAGAGCGGAGAGCTATGAATTGAGGCGCAAGTGAGCTATAAAATGGCGCGATCGAGCACGCAAAGCCAAATCCCAGCTTCTTTATAGAAGTTGTTGTGCTTTTATCCGAGTCTTTTATCTTTAATGCATCGGAAAGCACTTAAAACTCGAAATGATTATCCGTTGATGAAGGAAGCCTTGATCCGGCGCCTATCTCACGTATTTGTAAACTAATCCTTGTCAATTCGTAGTTTTTGTTTTGTATATCGTAATTATTCTCCGGTTGTGAACATAATTTGATAACAAAGGTTCTATTATTCCTTGCCGCGCGTATGGTGACATCGTAGGATTGTTATAAGAAGTTCTCTCTTTTCAATTTTAACTAACGGCGCTGGGATTTGTAACTCGTCGCTATTAACAAGGAATTTTATCACATTGGACAAGCCACAAGTCTTTTCAACAGTTTATGCTGAATCTAAGCAAAGAGGAAAAAAAGTGAGTATACCAGCAGGTGCTGTGAATCGACGGGGAGTCTTCTTTCTCGTATGTCACAAGATCGAGTTCCATCTCCTCTGAAATTGGTTTTCGTTTAAATAATATTGACCTTACTTGCCTATAATCCTCATAAAGTTTCTATTCAACCGAAAACTGGAGATAATTCAATATTGTACTTCTAACAAAATCAGGCCTTGTCACTAGAGCCTTTAAACACAGACTTACATCATTCTACTGTGAACTATTTATTCTCAGCTTTAAGTGGAATATTGTTTGCTCAACAATTGAAAGTCAAATGGGTTCTTGAAAGCAAGAAAAAGGCAGCTAAAAGGGAAATGTCTTTAGCATGTGTCAAATTCGGAGACTTTTTCATTCATTTGTGTTTCATCACATTTGCATATAGCAAGAATGCTTGAAAATGCCCCAAAGCATTTTTAGAGAGAGATTGGGATTTGAAGAGCACGCCTCGTGCATTTTAACTCAACGATGGACAGGAAATCTGAAGCTAAAATCGATTTATCTCGCTCCTTGAGGGAATTCTGCCATCTGCCTTTGTTCAAGGATCACTTTTAAGTAATCCAGATCCGCGGGCGAGTTTAAATAATTAGACATCCATTTGCAATCTTTTAAACCTGTTGCTAAACATAACACGTGTGCTTTGAACACGCGAATTTACGAAAGCCGTCAGTTGAAGGTAAATCTGATCTCAGCGGTTTTTTTATTTTTCAATTTGCAGGAAGCATGCCTACTTCTTCGGCGCTATGAAAGAGAACATTCTGAGGTACGCTTCATCATTTTTATTGTCTGGGTGTTTTCCCTTCCGTGGCAAATATTTGGCGGTTTTTTGATCTGCCCCGAGTGGCCAATTTCATTTTTGATCTTTTAAATTCAGTCTTATCGCATATCAGCTAAGTATCTTCTAATTTTTGGCAAACCAAAGTCTTGATTAATTGCAAGCAACGAGCTTTATTTGCAATAACGTTTGATTATGTTGATCGTGGTAATACCGATTTGGTGAGATAAGCCGATTTGCTTTATGAAAAATAATGCCAATATTTTCCTTTGGATGACAAATTTTACCGAAAATATATGAGGGAATTTACACCAGCTAGCACACGAGTTTCTTCATAGAGGCCAGATGGCTTTATTTAATAATTACGTTGAGAAATTCGACTTAGCTTACATGATATTACATTTTAATAGTGCACTTCTGAGATTTCTCAATACGCGTTGCGGACCTCAGTGCATGGTATTAATATTGTATGACGTTAATCACCATATTTAGATTTCGTCAGTCTTAATTTGCTGATTCAAGAGTTAAAACTTCAGAAAACTATCCAAGATAAAAGACTTAAAGTTGTCATCTCTAATGCGAAGATTTTCCGATAAAACTAAATGATTAAAAATATGTGAAAAACTTTTAACTGAGGAACTTCAAGGAATGAGGGCAACATTTGATTAAGGTTTGCAACCATATCCCTTGGGGACAAATGGCATGTTCTTTTTAAAAACCCCGAAATCTTCCGGTTACGGGTATATCAGAATTTTCTTATAATTTACTTTAAAGCGATCTTTCCTATTTTTTTTTTTTTTTCAAAATACCCCACTTCACTTATGATCAGATCGCAGTTTCGCAAATCCAACGAGTTTTCGGGGCGAGAAGTTTGGGAATCGAGTCCTTAAGGCTCTCTTCAGGCGAAATTATGTTTGTTTTTGGTAACAAAATTCGTCAAACACAGAGCCAGTTGAGAACTTTCGCAGTGCAGTCTTCGAGAAGGCCACATTTTTTCTGATAAGGTATTTTTTGTTTCATTCCTCATAATTCGCTATTAAGCAAGGCAGCAAAGCACACAGTTTTCTCAGATGTGGGTAGCGATTGTGCTAACACAATAAATTTATGCCAGTGTATATTTCAGTGTCTTGTGAGCGAGTGTGATTACTGGCAGATGGAAAGGATTTTAATAATCGAAATATAGTACACCACTAAAATCAAATCTACGTCGTATCGGCTCTTGCTTAAAATATTTAATAATCAACGTCTATCGCCATATTTGGAAACCGATTTTGCTCTAGGAAACCCCGGGATGAATCTCACGCCTGAGCGAGAGAGTGACGTTTTGAGTGGTGAGGAATTGAAACAGGTTATATGTCACTTAAGTTGAATTGAGTATGTCTAATAACAGAAGGCTTTAGCCCAACTCCAAAGTCACATGTAATTAGTTTGGAAAAATTATGCACCCCACACATAGCGCATCCACGATGCGATATCAAGTTCCTTCACAAACCAAATTCCTTAATTCGCCTTCTGACGAAGGGCTAAAGGCCTTGTTACATTGTGCAATTTTCGTGTGCAACTTGTCCCGCTACACCATGGCGAGACAATTTGTACGAAACATTCCACGAAACATACCTTGCAACGGCCAAAAACGTTGCGAGACAAGTTGAAACGAATTTTTCAATCATTGCGCAACGCTTTGCGGCACCAGCCAATGAAAATGTTCACTTTAACCTCATATGATCATCAAAAACGCGACAAGTTGCAAGAAACGTTGCCTGGTGTAACACTCATTAAGCAATTCGTTTCGCAATGTGAGAGCCTTTGTCCCAATAAAATTGCGAGATAAGTTGCAATAAAATTTGCCAAGTGTAACAGCGGCCCGGAAGGGGGGGGGGGGGGGGGGGGGAGGGGGGGTTGTGCCATGTATGGGCTATACAGGTATGTTCCGCTGTGAAGGGTATGGTTTTCAAGCAGTTTACACTAGCATAGGGCATATAAATCAGAGCGTTTGGGTCTAGAATAGTGTATCATTTTTCGCGAAACTGACCAGTTGTTCTATATGAACAGCAATGCGACCAACCAGATCATCAAACTTGTTTTTGTCCATCCGAAAATACCGTGCGAAGGCGGGTTCATCTTCAAGAGCTAACTCTCTCATTAACTGATGATATACCCCTCTTTCCTCCCTCCGTCTAATCCAACTTCTTGTCAAACTAATTCGTTCCCGATTTCTTCCTTTTTCGTCTTTCAAATCGTCCACTAACAACAGAACCTGAATGATTTTCAGCCGCCGTCTTCTTAACTCATTGTCCGCCATATTTGTCGAGCAGGAGCCTGGGTTCAAGTGTTGCGTGCAATTTTGCGTTAAAAATCGTCTCGTGTAACATACCGTTGCCGCAACAAAGTTGCGTTAAAAGCTGTCTCGCGTAACATGGATTAAAAATCGGCGTTAAAAATCGGCTCGTGTAACGTCACCTTAAGGGAACTTAAGCACGCGCGGCTTTGAGACGCGGACGGCAACCAAACTGAGCTGTTTTCCCTTTTAACTTGTCTTCACACAACTACATTTACATTGCTTAGTATCTTTTGTCCATTAAAGATGATTCCTATGAAAATCCGGGAGACACCACTATTCTGGCTTACGAAACGATCTCTTCCCGGTGCCGTCTGCGTCTCAAAAAACGCTTAAGCTCCGCCCTACAACGACAACGGCGACGTCACGGAGAATGTCATCTCAAAATATAAATTCAAGTTATTGCAATAACTTCGTGACAATTTCAATTTTTTTAACATTTCAAGGGTGTGGTAGTTCCTCAAAAAAGACACTCGTCGGAACGGCACGTAACTTAGGGGAGAAAATGGAAGTTTATCCCCAAGTAGGAGATGAAGTTCCCGGTGTTGTGGCTGTCCTTCGTGAGTGTATGGGTGGGTGGGTATAGCAGGTCAACATCAGCTGTATAGCCACCAATACTTCAACCTGCTCGAACAAATAAATAACAAACAAACAAGTGCCGACGTTCTTCATAAAACCTCAAATTTCGCAATTTCACGTTGGTGTTTTGCTGACGACGGCAAAGAAATGGACAAAAGTGGAAAAACGCACGTGCAGAGCGTGCAAAGCTATTGTTTTTGCCCACTAAATATGAAAATTTGTGACGTTCTTGTTGCTATCGCGGCTGTCATTGCTTAAGCTCCCTATTACAGGAAAAGTCGACATCGTTCGGTTTTTCGCTGAAAGAACTTGACATCTTCTCCGCCTCTTCTAATAAATGCAAGCTTTCTACTGCCACAAAGAGTGCGAGCTCACCAGCTGCAAACTGTCGCAGCTAGCTAAGCAAAAGCTAAATATGCGTTCGACGTCGAATTCAAACGACAAGAATTGTGATCAAATGAGAGATCGATTCGTGTGTCGTTGTCTTGCAACGAACAAAATGTTGGCCTAAAACACCACTTTAAAATAAGGATTTGAGTTGATGGCTGCCTTAAAGTCAGTACGTAGTCAATCACTCAAAGAAGTGTCGCTGTGTAGCGATCATACGAATTTTAAAAAAATATAAGAAGAAGTTCTCTTGCAACTGTGTGGGTGTCAGTCGACAAGACAATGAAGAAGATTAATTAATTGATATCAATCAATGTGCCCGCCGGCTGAAAATGTTTGGATCAGGATGTTTCCATGTTAAAAGCGCGGCGGGATCTTTAAGATATTTTCTAAACAAAGAGGAACTACGCGATAAGAGAAGCTTTTACGAGCTTGTGTATTAAATTTTCACGCTTTATTTATGCTTGACGACAATAGAATTTTCCGTGATCATTTCTGAGAGAGTTTGTAATATGTAAAACAACTGAGCTTGGTTTTTCCCCCGCCAAGAGGAAATCGTGTGAAATCTGAGGCAATAGCGGCTCAAAAATGACTTGAAATACAACATTGCTAAGGCATATGCTTTGAGAGTTTTCGAGGTAAGAAAAAGATCTTGTGGGATATTAAAATCGAATTGCTGTCATAAAGATGACTATAAGGAGATAAGCGTTGTTTATCTGTTTGTTTGTTTGTTTTGTTTTGTTTTTTGCATTCTTTCCGCATAGTTTTTTGGTTACACTTGTTTTCTCGTGGCTTTTAGAGTAGCTAAACGCAGCTTATAGCAGTAGCTATTAACTCCAAGCATTTTAACTACTCATCCGTAGAGTGTCATCAGTAATAAACCATCACGGGTTCTAAATTCTCATAATTGTGTGGATTTTCTAATTTTCCACATTTTACATCTACGTGACTTTCAATCAACCAATCTTTATTTAAACACGAAATCTTATCACAATAAAAGTGGTCTTCCTAGGAGTCGTACAAAAACATCACCTAAAATATATAATTGAAAATCATTTTACTTACACCTAATACACAATTGAAGTATGAATATAAAATTATTAAAAATATTCTTTCTCACGGTAAAAAGGTTTTGGATTCCCTAAGACTAGACAAGTTTCTCATTTCAGAGGGAATCCTGTTTCATAGAACATATCCCGGTAGTGCAGACTGCCTTTTCCAAACTCAGTTTTCGGTCTAGGGATATAAAAATTTCTTTCTGAATTCCGAAGATTATGCGAATGTACATATCGTCAGGTAAGATGGGACAGGATATACATACTTATGGCTAGCTTTTTACGCCTTGCGTTTTCTTACCTTGTGTTTTCGACTTTCCCAATGTCATCCAAAAAGTACACTCTCCATTCATTCGCCATACTTGGCCGGTTAACATCTACTATTTCCTTTTAATGCTTCAAATTTGCCCAAAATTCCACATTTCGACAATGTAAGTCAAAGCGGTGATGTCGACAGAAAATTGTCTTCTCAACGTCCAGGCGTACAGTAGTTTATGGCTCAGCTCCCACGATCTCTCTTGAGTATATATTCTAAATTATGAATTCCCGTTCAACTTTTGCCGGTAAAAACAACTTAAATTTCCACTGTTTTCCTTTAACTAGTATTGCATTGTCTCCTCTTGTGTATCGTATCCAGCGAGGTTCCTTCCAAGGCGATATTTACCAGGCGTTTCATTCAGAACGAGTAAAACTGGAACTAGTAGTCTTCCGACAACTTACAAGATGGCGGTAGTTTCAAAAATTACTTGTTTTCTCGGAAACCAACATCAAAGAACGAAAATTTACGGGCATTTGCAAGTATCCATCCATCAAGAAATCGCTTATTTAATGGGAGATGTTTACTGATCGATTATTTTTTCCGGCGTAAAGCTGCCGGAGTGGAGCTGTTTGATCTGTTGAAAAGTTATATACCGAATCGACGAATATTTGGTGATGGATATAATGGAGGATATTTATGACTTGGAAGGAATCCAACATATGCTGAACTGGAGGCAATCATCGAATCGTAAGTAGATTTTACCATACAGTATGGCGTCCTTGGTCCGCGACCTTTCCGAACATGATGCTATATTTCCTCGTTAAACTAATTATAAAATACCATGGCCACCAAAAACAAATGTGCACGTGTCCGATGATTTCTTGATTATTCTTCTTTCACATGACGAAATTTCGGCTTTCCTGCTATCGTCGATTGTGCGGAATTCAAGTTTGTTGACGGGTGCGTTAATTTGTCTTTCTAGAAAGTCTCTACTTTTGCGGCTCCGTAACTTACATGGTCATGTTTATACTTGGCTTGTGTAAAGAAAAAAGGCAACGGGAACACGTGCCTTTTTGCAGAACGGATTTACAGATAAACTTATTTCTGCGGTTGGGAACATGAACGAATTTGCTGCAGAGTTTTAAACTTTTCTTTTATCGACTCTTGAAAAATATCAACAATTTTCGCATAGGGGTCCTTGGTCTGCGACTTGTTACTTATGACCTCCGAGAACTTAACACTCGGCAGGGGCGCCCAACGAGAATATAGTTCGGATTTCCTAGCTGAAAGTCTGGTGATCAGAAAATTATAGGGATCAAAACTTACCTTCTCGAAAATTTCAGCCAGAAAAAAGGCTCCCGAAAATTCTAGGTGACCTTTTTAGGGCAAGAATCCGTTAAAAATTGGACAATTATACCATATTTTAGATGTTCGAAAATCCTAGGACAGACAGGCAAGCAAGAAATTTTGCAACAAATGTTCCGAAAATTCTAGATCTGAACAGATATTTCCGAAAATTGAACTTGGGTGCCCCTGTTAAACCTCGCACCGGGAAATAAAAAAGCCTTCGATAAATGGAAAAGGTCTTTGCTTTACCTGAATATTTTCAAAATCTTCTTTATACATGTTTATGAACGGGTTACCTTCTTCAGTATGTCTAGAATAGCTACACGGTCTTATGATCATAGTGAAATGGAGCGTGTGTTGGAGACGGTCAATGGAAGATAAAAGCAGATTCTACACTCACAACAGCATCCAATACGACTGTAGCTGAGATATATCAAGGATAATAAAGAAGAAATCAATTTTCATGTTCGTACAGAAATTATCGGAATTAACAGGTTTTTTTCTTTTGGGGTGGGGGGGAGGGGGGGCTGCTTACATGATTCGCGGACCAAAGACTAAATTCGCGGACGAAGGGATCGCGATCATGACGTTCACCTTTTTTCGAATTACAAGAGAAATATTTCAGTTTGGAACTTTCCAATTTAACATTATCGCAAGAAACGAAAAGGCTATCTTCAGGGAAAGTTTCAGTTCGTGGCGTTTTGATTCAGGTAGGATATTCAAGATTATCCTTTTTTCTCGCCCACCACGGTCACCATACTGTACGTCCAGTCCGGTTCTCGAAGGACATGCAGCGTCCTTTAATAGTTACATTTCATTTCGTCGTCTTTGATATTTTTGCATACACAAGTTGTTTTCTTTATTTTTGTTATATCTTTTATGTCAATGGCATGGTTCACTTTCTTGTTATGTTTGCAATTGCCTTTATTTCTGGTCACCTGCAGTCACGAACTGCTTCGCTCACAGGGTCGTAACGGTACCGTCTGTCCTGGTAGCAGCGTTCCGTGACACAGAGCTGAGTGTCTCAGTTCTTTTCTGCTAGATTGATCAATGCTCTGGAACTCGTTTAGCCGTCATCTCATATCATCATGTAAATTCCCGTTATATTTTTTAAAGCGACACTGGCTATATTCGACGTTATACAAATGCGAGTCTACCATTTTTTTCATGTTTTTTTCAATCATATTTCCATTCCCGTCTCTGTTTCCCGATACGGCGACAACCTTGGATTATATTGTTCTGAGGGTTATCATAAGATCCCCCGGTAGAGGGGCTGTGGGAGATGGGTGGGGTGAGGACAATTCATACATGTTGTCAATGGTTATAAAATTCGTGTGGCCGGTTTAAACCTTTTCAAACCGTAATAATAAATTATTTGTCTTTTCCTTTAAAGTGCCTATGAAATGAAAAATTGAGGTATTGAAAAATACGCGAATTTGAAAGGCCTTTAAAAGTGAAGAAGAAGGGTGTTTTCCTTTTTGTCATATCTCATCTCGTTCCAGAGATATTCAAGATTTTTGAATTATGCAAATTAGGTACTGATGACGTCATAATACAAAAATCTTAAATATCTCTTGAACGAGATGAGATATGACAAAAGGAAAACACCATTCTTCTTCACTTTTAAAGGCCTTTCAAATTCGCCTATTTTTCAATACCTCAATTTTTCATTTCATAGGCACTTTAACTTAGATCAGTTAATCACCAGCTGATGCATAAGCAAGCATGCAAATATCAACTTGGTTTGAACTTATGAAATCAAAACCCAACTTATACCCACAACATGTCTGCATTCGCGCTTTAAATATCTCATAATGTAAACCTCAGTTCTTAGTTCTCGAAGGCTCGATGACTTAAGCCACAATCCCTCGGTTAAATATTTCAATCTGGGTGCAAATATTTCAGTATTTGCTCACGTAATGCAAATAATGCACACTCAAGTAAAGACGTGCGCAAAAACTTAAGTCATCGTTTAACCTGAAGTATAGAGCGGTTTTCAAATGAGTGTCGTAAAACCAAAACCAAAGTAATTACTTTGGCCAATCAAAAAGGACGGGAGACAATCCAGTAAACCAATCAAAACTCGAAGTAATATTACACGTAGCCGACACAAAGCGCGGGAAAATGTGAACGCGCGAGCCACAATTGGTTTTGGTTTCACTTCTGATTGGTGGCGCGAGAACTTTGAACCAATCACTGAGTGAAGTAATTATAAACCAAAGCAATTCGCTAATTACTTTCGACACTCAATTGAAAACCGCTCTATTGTTAACTCTGGAAAGTGACTTGTCGACTAGATAACGTGATCTCTCCTTTGAACAACTGTGGCCAGAACAACAGAATCCAAACTGGCCACCACAGCGATTAAAAATCATTTGCCTTGCTTACTAATTAAAAGAGAGTCATTAAATTTTGAATCAGAAGTCAAACCACATTTTCCCGCGCAAAACGCCGCCCCGCTACACATGGTTGCTTTGAGTGTTGATTGGTTTTAACATCAGCCTCCCATAAACGCGTGTGCTCGATCCTTGTTCAAGGCCTTCAGTTGCCGACCAGCGGTTTTCGTTAAAACAATATAGCGTCGTTAGCACGAGCAAAATTCAAAAGAATTTTTGCTCCAAAGACAAAAGAATAATTTCTAGGTCGCCATTTATGAATACGGTCTATGCGGTCCTACAATTTCCTTGCAGTGAACTCAGATCTCTGCAAGACATCTTTATTAGTATTTCTTCGCCTCTGCTATGCGGGGAATAGTTCTAACGCGTATGAGACGCTGTATCTATGTCTGCGGTTGCAATGCAAGTCTCGAAAAGTGTATCATTAATTTTTTATTCCCTCTTCAGAGTTGTAACTCGTTTGTGTGCAATGCAAGGAGTTATTTAAGATTGCATAGAAGATAGATTCTCATGTGATCTTGATCATCTAACTCGCAACTTTCTTTTTTTTTTTTCTTTTTTTATCGCTGATAAGAAGTTAATCATACATAATGCATTACGCATTCTTTAGTTGAACTCTACCGCGCCCAAAGCCCTCAGAACCAACACGACTGATTTCTTGATTCGTTAAAACGAACCTGGGTTAATTAACTCTTGAAACTGGAAAGCCAACGGCGTTGGCCTTCCAGTTTCGCCTACGGAGGTTGGTTCAGTAAGTCGAAGAATGCTAGTAGTTTGTAGTAACTACGGTCGCATAAGAACCGCTTTGAAGTTCTAGATGAAAACACCCGGCACAAGAGTGTTTAAATCAATATTACGGTGACTCCTTTTAATGAGGAATAGTTTTAAGAAACAGTTTAATAGGATCTGATGTTCTGGGTGAGGGCAATCTTCGAGTTCCAAATTGTCTAATGATTCGCGTCTTCACAATTCGGCAAATTACCCCCCAATACATCCAAGAATGCTAGAAGTTTTACCATTGACAGGTGAGACAGGTTTTTTATCAAAAGGGTATATTTTCTCCGTACTCCTAATTATTTTAGAAGAATGTAATGAATTTCTTGAGGAGAAATAATAGCTGCGTACGTAAGCGTATTACGTGTTTTGGAGGACAGCTGCCAACAAAACCATGGAGATTAAAATAATAAGAATTTAAAAAGAAAGCAAAAATGTATGATGACATTAAGGTTTTTGTTTTATCAAAGAATTGATATTAGAAATTGGGATATTTTCTTATTTTGGAAAGCTCGTGTTATTTTTGGTTTGGAAAATCATAAATCGTACTATCTGAGTTATAGTATGAAAAGTAATTCATTTGCAAAAGGTTTTCCGAGTGAGTGAGTGGTTTATAAACCGAGATTGATTGGAGAATATTTTCTTAAAAGCTTATTCGGCCAAAAAATTAACGTCATTATCATTGAAAATTGTGAAACACTTCAGAAAAGGAGGGAAGTATGTTGAAAAGCTGTGATATCACATCCCTTTTATTGTTATAAAAAGTCGCAACTACTTCGAGAGGGAAAGACGCATTTAATTGAAAAGTGTTTCCTTTGGGAGACCTTTCCAAGCTTCTAACAAAAAAGAAACTCTTGGCTCGCAAGTAGACCAAATGGATTTTCAAAACACAACTTGTCAATCGCTCAGTTTTACTTACCAGTAGTTAATTTTATGTCTAAAAATTTCGAAGTACTTCACTTGTCCTTCCTTGTTTCATGCAAAGATGCTTTTTCTCCTTGCATTTAATTTTCATTTGTAATCGCATCAATGAATCTGACCTTGCTCTTTGAGTCAATTTCAAAAGTTCAAATTATTGATCCAAATTTAATTTGTTATCACCAACACGGACTTCGCTGTATCCTTATATATTCCCGCTCTCGTTTAGTTTAACCTCAATGAATGTCCTTATCTGCGGTTTCTCTTTAACAGTGAAAAAAAATTCTAACAAAAGCGTTTTTTTTTAACAATTGTTTAGTTCGTTAAGTGTTATCTTCCTTTTCAATTTACCTGTCAACAGAAACTGTCAAATAGACCAAATTGTTCCCCGTTTAATTGAGCCCCGAAGATATTATGGTAAAAGCATAACTACCGTAATAAAATTTAGACACTGCACTGACTCGAGCCCTGTTAGACCGCCCTTGGCGCCAGAGATGTTCCCGTCTGGATAATTTTAGATTCTTATAGCTTTATCGAAAGCAAGATTGTAATAATTTCTCTCTGCATACAGGAACGAAAATCGCCCTAGTGTTTCTGTGACTTCCGTATCAAACGGGACAGCTCTGGACCGAAGTGAGGGTTTACTTAATAACAGCGTAAATACTTGAAAAAAAAATTTGGATTGGTTTTATCTAGGAAACTTCATTTATTGCCGTCATTATCAAAGGTATGTTTTGTTTCAAGTCATTTCATTCGCGCCTTTGCTATTTTGAAAGAAACTTTTTTATTAAAAATCGCTCGACAGCTATTATAATTCCAGAAACCGTCGATTTGTCCGGCGACTTAGTTGAAGTTAACAGGGTAACTTCATTCATTTAAGTAATTTAATTTGTCCTGGCTTCTCTCTGTAAATTCAGACTGTACAAAGTGCATTAAACTAAATTGTTAAAGGTAGGATTTGTAAAAACGTCGGGACCCGTTGCTGTTTTGTATTACAAATCGCCTTCAAAGCTTATACTATTATGGGTCTAGTATGTGATGATTCTGAACAAATAGAGGATCTTTCTTTAATTCTAAGGTACTGTGAACGAATATTCAATAAATAAATGTTAAGAAAAAAATGTAAAACGAAAATACCATGGAGGGATACTTTTAAACAGCGGAGAAAAGTCATTTATCATTGTGAGCTTCTGGGTTTAATTTATGACAATTCCTATTTTTCGATTTGGAAAATTATGTTTCGGCTTATATGTTTAGATAGGAGTCGAGAAAAGGTTTGTATTTTTTGCTTTTAATTAATCGCGGACTGTAGTTTTAGAAACTACGAATTTATGACCAGTACGTACGGTCTTCTTGAGAGTATTTGAGAAAAATTGTTTTTTCCGTGATCGAGGTAATTTTAATAACTGCATTTAGACCAATTTTTAGTTACGAATTTAAGCATTTTCCCAAAGAGTCAATGAGTTCTTTGATTTCATTGACGGTGATTCTTATAGTGAAAGCATTTAATTGCTTCCTGGGACCAACTTTGAAATATTGTCTGCAAAGGAACAAAGACAACCTGTCAATATTCTTCGCTCGTTTTTGTCGAGAAAATTGAACACTGCTGAGAATGACGATATTACGAAAGTGTGCTCGCGTGGTCTTTTGAGGTCTTTTGACAAAGCGTAGGTGTCTGAAACATGATAATACCGTTTTTACGAGGTCGTTTAGGGTGCATCTCAGGTAGCATCTTGTCATCTTTGATCGCCACTTGCCGCTTAAATGGCCGTACCTTTTTGTCTCCTTTTGGAAACTTTAAAGTGCACTCAAACACAAATATTTTTAGTCTACAATTGATCTATCCACGTAAAGCAAACATTTTTTGACGATTGTTACCTCAAAATTATGCTTTTTATCTGCCGGGCAAAAAACTGGCAGTAATTTGGAGCCACGACCGTGATGTGAGAGGCATGGGTCTAGTCTTGATTTTACGTCACAAACTGCTTTGCAGTGCAAAATTTCTTTGAAAACAGGAAGGTCAGCGTTAGATTCCATCCACCAAAACCACCCTTGGCAAAGAGAGATAGAGACTTCGTGACGACATTAACATTTAGAATATCTATACCGGAAAGTATCCCAAACATTCATAAAAGCTAACCTTAGGCCTAGAAACTCTTCTTTAGTCCTAATTAGTACGGTTAGCATTTATGAATGTTTGGGATACTTTCTGTATAGATATTCTAAATGGTAATGTGAAGGTGGCTTGACACGAAGTACTATGTACAAGGCGTCACGAAGTCTCTCTCTCTCTGCCAGGGTGGTTTTGGTGGATGGAATCTAATGCCTACCAAACAGGAATGAAAAGCAGTTTGTGACGTCAAATCGAGAATAGACCCGGTACCCATGCCTCTCGCATCACGATCGTGCGTCCAAATTACTGCTAATTCTGCCACGTTTTCGCGGCTTGCACGGCACAGACAAAGCGAAATTCTGCGTAACAATGCTGACATGTGTTTGCTTTGGATGGGGAGATTCATATTAGGAGCAAAAAATATTTAGGTTTAGGTGCACTTCAAGATCTACGACGGCGACGTCAAAGAGAACGTCACCTCAAAATATAACTTTGCAGTATCGTAAGTGGTTCGCGATTATTTCATCTCGTTCACGTCCAATAATGTGGACGATCGGATGTATCCTAAAAAAAAATGTGCGTTTTTGACCATTGATATTTCATGTCGTCTTTTAATGCGTTTTCGTCGCCGTCGTCAAATCCCTATTTGTTAGCAAACTAGACGTTTATAAGAATTTACAAACTTTACAGTGAATAAAATTTGGCTGGCATTGATCAAAATTTGGCTTGCGCACATTTAGTGGGCGCACGCCGCAAGCCGCTCTTGTTCGTATGTGCAGACTCAGCCGAACGGTTTGGAAACTACAGGACACTTTGTTGAACCAAAAGTTTTGGTATTTGGCTAGCATATTTAAGCTTTCACACCATCACGAAATGTAGCGGCAAATTTGATTGCCTCGTTAAAGAAATGTTATACATTCGCATGCGTAAACCAACACGGATTCCGTCCGCGCCAAGGTGTTTGTTTTGGCCGTTTATTGTAATTTTTGCTTATCTTGTACCTTACCTTATTTGCATGCTATTTAACTATTCTCTTGATAATGGAGTCATGATGGCCCCGAAACGTCGAGCAACAATAAATCTTTCCTGGTTTTTTATATGCCTTTGCTTCAGCAAATCTCTACTGATCAAATATTTAAGCTGTGGCTGTTTAATTATAAAGTTCGTCATTGTGTCAATTAACATGATCATTGAAGGAAAAGAACTATTTCCAACTGAATTTGGCACATATACAAGGTCACTAGAAAATCGAAAAATTAACCAAATCTAACATCAATTTTGCGACAAATTAGTAAAATATATGCTCATCATTTTGAAAGAAGAAAGATATGGGTAATGATGCCCTTGGAAGAGATTGTATAAATCCGGGCAAACATTTGGGACATGATTTCAGTTCTCGCTTTCACTGTACCCAGAATAGTGCTGCAGCTTGCTGATACCAGAACCTCGCTCAGTTGATGAAATATAGTACCGTTTCATCTAGCGAAATATTCTCGACTTTTTCTCTGCAAAATGGTACGTCCTCGTTCCGGTCCATTGCATTTTTGCAAAAAGAACCGGTCCTTTTACTCGTAACTCTGGTGACACGATATGTTCGACAAAAATGTTTGGGATGGGAACTGGACTTTAAGTGAATATGACAATGTGTTGTTTTTGTTTTGTTCTTGTGCGGATTGACGCATTCTGTAATAAGAGAATGTCTATTTTTCTTATGCATATGTTATGTATTTTTTTTTCAAACCGTTGATATATCTCAGATATCAATTTTAATCCGCCATCTTCTTGTAAGCCATTTTTGTCAGGAAAAGGCAAAATCCAGCATTTCTTGAACGATTGAAGCAAAGTTCATTGTTTTTATCGTAAGTATTAAATTTCGCTAATTTGAGCCTTTATATTCTTGCAAGAAATGATAGTTCAGTCATTTCGGAGCCAATATAAAGTTCCTCTAAAGAATACGACTTGGTGAATTTGTCGAAAGGAAAAAACAATAATGGATCGTCACGCAGGACAATTAGGCAATGACTTTTTTGCAAAGATTTTAGATTTAACGTGGGTGTCCAACAGAGGTAAAACCCGAACGTGATCGAATGTGGGCGAACATGTAACGGGACATGACGGGTGGGGTCTTTTTGTAGACATAAAGGCGGACCATGTTGGAGTGAAACGCTTTCCTCAAAAAGTCACCTCGCATCCTACGTAGATAGAGGAGTGAAATATTCTCTTGGGAATTGAACTCTGTTTTTATGATGATACTTCCTTTTGTTTTAGTATACCAACGTGGTTGCTGGTCACAAGAGCGAACATACTCTATATCAATTCGGTTGTGTTTCGATGGGCTAAGCTAAGGGACCGTGGGTTCCGCAATTCTCTTGTGCTTTTCATGTCAGTCGAGCTGCACGCTTTTCAAGCTAACCTTGTTTTGTCGTAAAACGCAAAACACAATTGACTCTACATGCGCGCGGTTCAACTGGCATAGAAGGCGCTTCAAGCTGTCTTTCTTGCCAGTTGAAGTTCTATAATATGACACCATTTCGCTTGTGATGTTTCATTCGGTTTTGGTTGTTGTATGGAACGAGATGCCGAATTTTGACTTCAGCAAACGAACAAAGGGATTAATTTTTCGATGGTGACTTGAGAATACTCGGAAGAAAATCCGAGTGCTTCTTCTTGGAGCGGTTTCTTAAGGACAGCACTTTTAACAATAATTTTCCGGAACAAAGGGAAACCCTCCATGCAGTCCTTTAAAAATTCCGCCGTAGCAGTATAGCTCGTGGGACAATTGTCGTCTGAAGGTAGTTAACTGTCTTATTTCTTCCTGGTTTCGTGCATAAGTTGTAAAACATTCGAACTAGTAATCGGAATGTTATAATGACATTTTTTCTATTTTCCCATGTCACCATCGATCAATACATCTCTAATCCGCTTTCTTCGTCTGCTGTTCTTGAATACGACGGCAAAACCTTTTATCTTTTTGCACCCTTTAGAAAAATAACATGCAATTATACCGCAAAGGGGCTGATTTCGGATACTCTCAACACCGGAAATCGTCTCCGAAACAACTTAAAGGGATTAAAAGAATCTTTGGTTTTAGATGTGTCGGCGATATCCCGCTCCTGTGTTGTGAACCATGGCGAACGAAGGGCGGCATGGCCGAGAAAGAAAGCCGATAACGTTTAAGAAAAGCCTCTGGTGTCAATTAATCTCGTTTAAAAACTAGCTTGGGGAAATTTGACCCGTTCTTGGCGTTCAAGTCGATGATTGGGAGTGGCGAAATTGTCAGGAATGGGTTCCGGGAAATTGTCTCTGCATTCTACAATTTGTGGTTGTGCAGTAGAATATCACAGGCTAGCGCTTTCTTTGGAGGTGGCAATTGCATTTACGATTCGCTTCCCCAACTGAAAAATGCATTGTCTTTTACCGAAAAGTTTTCCTCCTGTTAAATGATACCGTCTTTGTCTAAAGTGCATGAAGAATATCAATTTTGTTGTTTTGTCTTTAAAAACTGAGATAGTGTCCAAATTGTCCTGTGGCCTTAACCGCAGGCTTTAATATTAGCGATATAGTGTAGTTTAACGACCAGACGTTGCAACTGTTTTTTCTTTTAAATATCGATGAATGATACATCGATGAAAAACAACAAAATATAAGCAATTATTTTGGATCATTTTGCAGAATATCACATTTGGTAGAGGCCCGGGGGTAGAGGTTTTTGTAAATGTGACTTTTCAGTGTCACACAAATGTTTGTCTGAAAAAATGGGTGAAACTGCCGTACCCGTATCGTCTGGAAGTTCAACGAAAAACTGAATATTGCTGTGATTGCTCTCCTCGTAGTGATTAGAAAGCAACAAGTATCCACATTTGATCCGACAAAACACATTGTTTAGATTCTTTAATCAGTCGAACCGGAAAACCCAAGAGGTCACTTCAGATATCGACATGATTAGCGGAAATTTTTCCTCGCGTCGGGCAAAATCATGTTGCTCAAACTTTCGAGTCAGTTTGCGGTTTATTTGCGAGACCACACCTTCTGCTCTTGGTGCTTTTGTACAAGGATTCGTGTAATCAAGTGTTTTCCTAACTAATTCAAGTAATAGCGATTAACTTCTGCGTAGCAACGTCATTTGATTTTCTTTGGAGTTTAAGGCTTAATGGGATTACGCTACAAAGGCGAATTAGTCAAGATTGGCTGTAAAGAGGTTTCTGAAGTCCCTTGCCGACGTTCGTAGTTGCTTTTGCATGCTTTGGCCTCGAACTGATCTTTCGTGTCATGCTTTCACAGGTAAGAAAATGGTATAAAGCAAACTTCCCGTAGATCGGCAATCAAACAGCTCACAAAGATGAATCTCCCTTGCACTGTTCAATTAGGTTACGTAAACCGCTGGGATTTCGTAAGTTTTCAGCGAATTATTAAAATTTGTCATCGTCTTAAGAAGGACGACCTTGTTAATAAGACTTAAGGATCAAGTCTTTGCATATAGCTAGGTTTTATCTGCTGGTTTATTGTATTATGTTATTTAGATTTTGCCGAGAGGTGTTTTTTCAACAGTGATTAATTGCACTGGGTTGGTCCAACAATATGGTCTTAAAACAAATGGTTTGTTTTTCGCGGGTCAATAATTTCTGCGCAGTACGCCTAAGAAATTATTGCGTTTCCTTGTTTTAAGATATTATGTTGATTACTCTTCGTTTTGTTTAAGGAAGGCAAAGCCAACTTTTGCGCTTTGCTTTAAAATTGTTTCGTGTCTCAGGTATTGGTTGTTTATTTGTAATTCAGTTTGACTTTCTGCACTGTTAAAGGGCCACGAGTTTACGCCGTGGAGGACTTTAGCTTCTTTCTCTAAAACATGTCTTCCATTTTTAAGAGCATCATAAGTGAAGTAAAGTTCTGAGAAAGTAAAAGAAATGGACTCGGAGTTGTACAAGGATTTAGGTGACCAGATGGAGACACCAAATATAGTCTCGTTTTTTAGGCGAAAGGTATAGTTTTGCAAGTCCCTTGGGGGAAAATTTGTAATCCAACACACACATTGTCTTTCTAGTTCCCCGCTAATTGAAGGAATCTTTGTTCGGAGAGGGAAATTAAATGATAGTAAAGGAAATACTATCAGTCTGTACAATTTTGTTTTTTGCATGTTTTCTTTTCCCACGTTCAATATATAGAATTCTTTGTTGTTTTCTTCAAAGTAATAATTGTATTAAATTGAGAAACTGGACTAGACTGGACAACAATCATTGTTTAAGGCGAGAGTGGAAATTTTCAAAACATAAATGGAGAGAATTGTTTTAGCAGATAACAGTTAGAGAAGTTGATTTTCAGGTGAAAGGTCACGAGTTTCGATTACTATTTACAAGTGTTGAAATCTATGCTCTCAGCACGTTTTTTTTTTAGAACAACGTGTCACGGTTCAAGGTTTTAATTCGCAGAATCAACGTTTGACACCTTTTAGAAAAAAAAACAGTTTTCTCTTTAAAAAAGAAATGATTTGAAACTGAAGATGGAGATTTTCGTTTGCCATCTACAGCATTTTGATAATTTAATATATTTCTATGCCTCAAGGTTTATGAATCGATGACAGCTCGAGTATACTCGGAAAGGACCGAAGTGCTCCGAACATGAATCGAGCCTGTTTACCTTCTGGTGACCTTGTTCAGATCGAGTTATACCACAATACGGCACTAAGTTTTAAGAACCATGAACGGAATAGAGATTAAATAACACTCCATACGTTGATATACTTTCTGCACACTATAATTCTTGTCAAATGTTCGAGTCCGCTTAAAACTCTAGTTCTGAGTTTTCTCGGCCCATGTACAAAATTTCGCCACTCTTTTCACTTATCAAAACTTCTCGTTATCATTAAACGAACGAGGAAGTGAGCCGTATCTTGCCTCTTCGCAGACCGCGTAGCGAAAACCCTCTGTACGTTCTAAGTAACCTTGGACAAGTGTCTTTGAAGGACCAGATACAATAAGCTTTATTGACAGCAAAAGCCCAGCCCTAATTAAATTCACTTTTGGCGTAAACAACAAACTTGAACCAAAAAACAAAATTATTTCAGCTCATTTCTTGCTGATAATAGCCACAACTTTAATGAAATGAAAAGCAAATTTGAATAGTACTAGGGTATTCATTTCGTGTCTTGCCATTTGCAAACGCAAAGCATAATGTATAACTCTTCACTTCAATTCACTATCATATTGAAGTGGGATTTTTTTGTTGGATATAACTTGCACAGCACATGCGCATGCACATTAATCTACACCAACTTCGAAGGCATTAACATTCTTATGCATTGCTATCACACTAGGTGGTAAACTGTCCAAGCCCTGACGGCTCTTGGTACAAAACATAATTTGTACACATCTCACATAAAGTACAACAAACTGTTCGAGTTTTGCCGCCGCTGTGGCATAGTTAGATTCTTGTAGCCATCAAGAAAGTCAGAGAGTTAAATAACCCGCACATCAAACATGTGCATTCATTTGAGCTTAAAATTTAGCAAACTGTATTGTAGGACACACTGTCCGCTAAATTGACCAATCGTGTTGCGCGTACTATCTGAGGGCTACGGCGGAGGCCATATTCTTTGATTGCGCTCACGTGTCTGATAAGACGGCCATGTTGGTGCCAAAACACTTTGTTTGCCCCCTCCCCTCCCCCCCCCCCAACATTTTGCATAAGCATTGTTTTCCATTTCTCTTGGGACTTGCAATCGTACCGCGAGAAATTGAAAACAATTCTTATGCAAAATTTTGGGAGGCAAACAAAGTGTACTATGGGAGATGTGGAACTGGCGAATAGAAAAACTAGCTCACGTTTTGCATAATAATAGAGTCAAACACCCAAAAGACTTTTTTTCCGCTATTGTTCTTTCAACATGCCCGCCCGTGACGTAAGTCAATCAAAGAATCGCTTCTTAGTTATGCTAACCCCGATTTTTCCTTTGTTTAGGCCTCTGTTTGGTTTCTGATGACATATTAAAGGCACCGGAGGAAAGTGAAAGAGACAATTGAGGCCAGAGAAATCCAGGGACGGTTGAATCTTGAATCGAGAAATAGGTGAGGTGAAGATATGAGGCTAGTTACTTAAGGATTTTATGAAGTACCATTAATGGTAAGCGAACGAAAAGGCTAAAAACTTGCATAGTTAATGAGCGCAAACTGAAATTTTGCACGCTTTGCACGCTTGCACGTGCGTTTTACACTCTAATAGATTTCTTTCCCCGTGCCCTGCAAAACAACGAGGTAAAGGTTTTACAGTGGGGAACTTCAGCACGTGACGTTAGATTCTTCATCTTCTCTCTTCGTAGCAGTCTCATTCTTGGGTAACTTGCACACCATTGCGGCATTAAAAGAGTTGGAATAGTCGCAGAGTGGTTGAAATTTGTTTTTTTTATTTTTTTTGGATGACGGTATCGTTTAATGCCGCTTGCTGTATGCAATTTATTTTTTCCGTTGCCGGCATCGTCGCTAATTCAGCAGCTGTTACTACACCTTCAAACTGTTGCATTCCGTGCGCAAATTGACCGGTACCGTAGACGGGTCAGCTGTGTCAATGCGAAAAACGCCTGTAAATATTAGCCAGAGAATTTAACAAGGGCCGTTACTCCTAAAACTGGCAAGTAACGAGTCGTTATGGATTCAAAGCATCAAATGATCCGTCTGGCAAATTTGGTTCTGATGCTGTGATGGAAACGATGTGTGAGTCACAACTTATTACAAACAGGAAGGCAAGCCAAAGATTCTTGGGCTTCCTGTACATAACATTGCCTGATCATGGTTCTCAACGCCTGAATGTTACGTTGTCCAAATTACATGGTTCGTCATTTGCCTACATTTTTGCGGTGTCTAATAAAAGTGCGACAAATTGCGCCGTTAGTTGTAGACATACAAGGTGTTACAGCCTGTAGCAGATGCGGTTTAGTAATTGGCTTACAATACTGCAATAGTTTCCAAAAAAAACCGTGCCTCATGTAATAGTGACTTTTTCGCCTGGGCGATGGTTTTTTTTAGCTTTCCTCGGAACAAATATGGAAGGAAGGATTATTCGATTTCGATATTGTTTTAAAAACCATGTTGTGTAGGCAATCAGTTTGAAAAAGATTACGTTTCAGTAAGGGCTTTATTTTTCGAGAGGGAGTGTAGTATTTTCGAAGCGCGGAGCCACACAGACGGAAAACAAGCCGTAAATACGGTAAAAACATTTGGAATGTTGGTTTAAACGGCGATCAGCTTTTTATTTCTGAGATTTTCCAAGTTCTGAAGGTGTTTTATCAGCGCTCGATTAATGAATTTGTGTTCTTTAATTAATACTTGACATCTGAACAAACCTGCTTGTTGTCTTAGTGTTTCTTGTCTTACTAGGATCTTAGAAAGATGGATATTGATGACACTGTTCTCTGGATAAATGAACTTCTATTTGATAATTAAATTAGTTTTTAGCACTTTTCTGCTGGAGAGTTGTTGTTACTTTTGATATGTTCTGTCCACTTTTTATGTGGGCCAGTTCCTCACTTCGTACTTCTTCCGGGAAGATTCTGGACGTGACAGAAAAAAACTTGTTTAATTTGCTTTCGGATATTAACTGTTTTTCATCGCAGAATTTTCAACAAAGGAAATGTCACTAGAAAACAAATATTTTTACACATTATGTGCAAAGTAAATAGCATCAGTTTGAACTGTAATACATCAGCCTGGATAATTTCCATACAAAAGCGATGAAAGTGCTTTTCATGTAAGTTCCATTTAGTTATATGGTGTCACATTTCACTATTTTCTGCATCATAGCCGTGAAACGTAGAATTACTTCGTTCAGCGTTATAGACAGCATTCAGTTTAGGAAAGAGCATTTCATGCAGTAGCTTTCATTTAACGATTTTACCCGCACATTCAAAAGTTAGAACCATCTTGTACTGTACAAATTATAAACATCACCACAGGAAAGAACTGCTCAGTAGCTTTCATTTGAATGGTCACACTTTAGGATTTCACCAACAGACTCAAGAGTTAGAACCATCTTGTACTGTACAATAAACAACACCACAGGAAAAAACTGCTCAGTAGCTTTCATTTGATTGCTCTCACTTTAGAGTTCTTCCACAGACTCAAAACCTTGACCGAATCACCTTGTACAGCATAATAGATAGCACCACAGGATAGTACTGCTCAGTGACCGCTTTCATTGTAATGTTCGACTCTCAAAATTTACTGAAACCACCATGGCAGCAGACAAAACTCATAGGTTTATACAATGTGTTTCCTGTTCCTTATAACTTTAATCTCGGAGCCAATGGCATTTTCCTGTCTTGTCTGGGTGAGATTCCACGACGTTCAAACTTAATTTTGTCAAGGAAATGCATTTGTGCGCGCGAAGTGTTTGATGGACGAGGATGGATGGATGATGAACAAGATCTACGAAGGCGACGTCGACGAAAACGTCCCCACTGGTCCCCTCAAAGTATAAACTTTGCACTTTCTGTCGTACACCTGTCGGGATTATTCTATCGCGTTAACGTCGTACAGTGTAGTGTGGGCGAAGTACATTAAAAATAAGTTGGGTACGAGCGGTTTCAGTATACAAACAGAGAATAAAACGTTCGCATCTGTGTGCTCCCGATGTCATCAAAACATGGTTGTTAAGCAGAGTATCGCAAACGTCTGTGCTAAAATGCATGCCGCACGTGCAAGACGATTATTTTGCCTCTTTTAACCAATGATATTGTAATTTTGTGGCATTTTTGTCGCCGTCGCCGTCGTAGATTTGGATAGCCAAACCAACTGAATTATCCATTGCCACAGGCATTTATAATAACACTGCGGATAAAAGTTTAAGGGCTCAACGCGAGAAACTCACACCTGGCCCCAATGCAACGAAGAGAGAGAGCCGGACGTCGCGACCACGTGGTTTAAAAGATACAACATCTGTACTAAGACGGAGCCGCATTGAACGTTCCCACTGAGTTTCAGTTCTCGCACTGGGGCAAAAAATTAATAACAATCAAGGAACCGTATCTTTAAGGAAGACCCGAGGAAACGAGGTTCTAGAAAGATTATTTTATTTCAAGATCTTTGTATCAAGCAACTGAAAGGAACTTCTCAATTTAACGGTTCATGTTGGAGAATACTGCTCACTGAATATTTCACGTTACGCCATCGCTGCGATGTTTGTGGACGAAAACAAAAAATCTCTCATTAGCTCCTTTCGTTTGTCCACGAGCAATTGTACATTGCAACATTGTTATCTGTGTCTTTAGAGATTGGTTGCAAACTATCTATTGGCGAAGCGTGGCGAGGAGACTATCTTAGAGATAAAAGGAAATGAATTAGGTGCACATTTAGTTAAACCAGAAATCACGGCTTCTATAAGAGAATGCATGTCTGCCCAAGAGTAAAACATCTGTTGACTAACAAACGAAACAATGAAGTGACAAACAGCATCAGGATGGGCTCATCTAAATATGAAAATTCCAGCACGATTCGACACGGAATTTTGCACGGTCTTTCAACTCTGTTAACCAACCAGGAAGCAGGCTTTTCTAATGTTAATCTCCTAAATGCAAGCCTTTATATGAAAATGCTTATTCTCTCGACGCCCCCATGCGTCAGCTGTATTACTTACAAGAAAAATCTGTTTACAAATCAAGGACTTTTGACCAAAGTGGCCATTTTCTCAAGTTCATTTAGTATAATAGCATAGGTGATTGATGTAATTCTCGGCGCTTATTGGTCGCACTTGAGGTGCTTATGACGTGATAATCACCTAAGCGATTTTTTTCAAAATGGCCGAAAGCCGTTTTGTCGAGGTGACAGACGAAGAAATTGAAATGTTTGAAAGAATTGTAGAAAATGCATATTTTTCAAATAATCACCTATGTAATTATACTAAAACAATTATTCACCTCGCCTTCGGCGAATAATTGTTAAATATTCAGTGATGATGATGTAAAAAGAAATTGGATGCTGGTCACCTTTACAAGCTTAAGTTTTATATTTTCATTAAACTCGACAAAAGCTCTTGCCGCCAGCCGTAGCTGAGATATCAGGTGACGCTTTTGAGTACAGAACTGTGCGTAACATAGTCGAAAGCCGATAGCTTACCATGGCATATTTTTTGGAGAGTGATCTCGGATGGCTGGCTAAAACTACTAAGGTTTTTACTCAACATGTTAGTCTACGAACTGTTGCAATTAATTTTTGCACAGCTTCCGAACCAGTCACCTCAATCATTTACTTGGCTGAAATTTTCCAATCCCTGTTCCAATAATTGAGTGCTTTTCATATATGTTCCACGTTTTCTCTTATCTTACAAAACTGTTCTTTTCTGAAGAAAAAAAAAAGCGATTAGCGCCTTGCATTCGATATCTGTTATTTTATTATCTCATATCTAAAATGTTCAATCAACACTTTTCTTTGTATTTCTTTCATCTAAAATTCTTTTCTAAAAATTCTCAATTAACGCCTTGCTTTTAATTGACAAAATTTCAACGCGGTTGCCACTCACAAAACATACGCAGAGATATCGAAAGACTACTTACAAATGACTTTGAAAGCCAATAAAGAACAATTTCTCGAGTACATAATTTTCCAAGGTTGTACGATAGAGTCGATATCGACAGTCAACAGGAGATGTATTTCTCCAGATCTCTTTCACAAGAGCTGCAATTCAACTCTTTAATCATGGGAGAGGAAAAAAATGAAACTCGAGTTATTTTGACTTGGAGGTGTTTTTGAAAACCTCGAACGATGAGATACCATCGATGAAGCAGGTAACAGAATCCCTTTTTTATTGTTAGGAAATGGGGTTTTTTAGGCGTTTTGTCATATTTTTTTACAAGACAGACGAATGCCCTAGATTGAGGACACTCAAACATGTCTCGTTTCTGCTGGATGACCTCGCTGATAAAAGCGGGCGTGTTTTATATCTGTGAGGATATTTTCTTTTCTCCCATTTTGTTTCCATGGCTCACCTTCAAAGATATCAGCTGAGCCAACGCTTATTTTATATCTTCTGTTTTGAAAAAGCTGAAACGACAACCCTCAGAGACTTTTTCCCCAAAAAGTCGGTTCAATTGGCACTCAACTTTTTTCATCACACTGCTCAGTTCCTAAAACACAGAACGTTGAGCATTTTAAACTTGACATAATCTTCGACAACACTTTGCAACTTTGGGGTGCCTTTCACGTTTAAAAGCACTTCGAAACAGCCACCAGACAAAATAATTACGAGACAAGTTGCAGAGGCTGCTTTAGAGAGTAGAATCGAGTTCTCAGTACTTTTCATGCAATTTTGTCTTGCAGTGATACCATCCGTTGCATGACATGTTACTTTGTGCATATCGGGCGCTAGTTTTCTTGCAATGGAATCGAGGGAATTAGTAGCACAAAACATTGCATGTGGTGCAGAACTAGACTTGTCGGACCCTTTATCACGAAAGCCAGGCCGATATCAAGGGTCTTTGTGAGCAATTTGAGAACTTTTTAAAAGAACAAGACAAAAAAATAAAAAAGATGGCTATCAAATTTAGATACTATCGCGTTCCCATGCCAACAGTACTTAGAGTTATCTTCAACTTAGTGTCTGTTAGCTTTTCCGAAGTGTCACTATTCCCCCAAAAGATAGCACTTATTTGTTTGCGAACGAATTGAGTTAACTTAAATTCAGGTTTGGGCGATTTAAAACCAACGAATGATAAACGTACGCTCCTCAAAGTCGGGACAATTTTAAGATGTTCCGTGGAGATAGAAATTGGGGTTGTAGTGAGGCCACGCCCATACCACACAATTTGCATTTGATGAGTGAGTTATTTTGGAACGCAAGTGGGACGGTTTTAACAGAGGTGTGTAAAGATAAACAAACATTATCGGACATTAGCCATGAATTAGAGATAAGAAGCAACACACATAAAGTCTTATCTGGTCCAATATGACGTAAACGAGAGATTACAATAACCGCTCTCGGACAGAGCGCGTTCATCGAGGAGCGACAATTTCAAATTTAAGGAACGATTGAAACAAGACACGTTGATTTGCTACGGGGACTCGTAAGTTCGTTCACTTAACCTATTATTATTTGCAGTCCGCAAAGTTAGGGTTTGTTTTGTAACTTAAACTTTTGACGATAACGTTGGAGAGTTGCTCATGTTGTCGGACGGACGCGATCTCCATTCTCTTTTGGCTGTTAGCTGTTTGGGTCTCTGAGCTGGCTTAATTGGTTCTGAGAATTACTCTTTGACTTTCTAAGCCACTTTTCTGTGTAAAGTGAGTGTTAAGACGACGAAAGTCTATGAATGATATGACTTAGTGAGTTAAATACTTGTATCAACAAATTGGCTCATCCGTGAAGAATTAAGTCCCGATATCGAAAATGCGATGTAGGCACGGAAACTTCGAAAAATGAAACATGGTAGTGACTTTTAGACGTCGAATGTAGCTTTTCTATAATTCGTGTGCCGAGGATATGATTTAATTTCAGTCGCCATGCTGTCGGTCCGGAAGCAGATGTATTTTTCAGTTTAGCAGCGTTTAGCGGTTTAACACCAAATCACGACTTGTCAATAGTCGAAGTTGACAGGTATTGAAGAACAGTCTTGTCAACCCTGATGGATGCCGCATCGATTTCAAACGAAGGATTATCGATTAGGAGGTAAACCATGTCTATGCGCAACTTAATCAGTTTTCATCGGTCCCACATCGCCGATCTCTATCGAGGGATTATCGATCAGGGGTCGGGATTTAAATCATGTGTGGGGGGACTGAAAGCACATTCTTGTCATTGCCGATGGGTTCCACATAGACGGGTCTCAAACGAAGCATTATCGATTAGTAGGTCGCCGAGAATTTAAATCGCTGTTTTCGAGATTCCCCAGACGAATACTACAGAAAAGTAGATACTAGCACGTTTCATTTCTATCTTAGGGTGCGTTCCATTGGCCGTATTCCGGAATGGGAATACATAGAATAGAAGTTAGAAATCCTTCGTTTTTACGGAGATTCGATTAAATTCTTATTCCGGAATTGGGTCAATCGAAAGCACCCTTAACCCTTTCACTCCTGTGGGGTTCCCCGTTGACGAGTAAAATCGTCTGGCGTTAGACAGGCGTCGCGCACATGAAATGTTTATTTAACTAACATTCCAGTATTTCTTGTCAGACTCCAAGCAAGTGTCAATTCCATATGTGAAATTTCGTCACTTTAAATCCCCCAGATTGCACTAAATTGCATCTGTGAGTGTCTAAATTTAAAAAATTCCCTAGGGGAGCATGCCCCCAAACCCCCCTAGAAGCTTGCGTCCTTTGGGCACTCGCTTGGCCCGGAATATTTGAGAAGGCTGGTAACTTACAGGAGTGAAAGGGTTTAAGTCGAGTTTAAATAAAGTTTATTGTATTTTATTGTTATTGTTAAAAAAAAAATGTGATCGATTTTTGAACCCTCATGAGCTTCTACTTATACTCGGTTTACTCGGTTATTTATAAGATTACGAGATTACGAGGTGAGGAAGGGGGGGAAGGTTGATGGGTAATGTGAGGTCGTAGAAAAAAAAGACCGGTCTTTTGCCAATGCTCCTGTAATATCCACGCAGCCATTCCTTTCTGGGCATGCTTGTATCTCATCGCCGAAATACAGGCAGTCGAAGTGAAAGACCTATTTCCATCGTCGACGACAACTCGTGTTTCAACTTTTTGAGGCTGCGCGGAAGAGCCTTTGCGAAAAAGTGCTGGCGGCTCGCTTGAGATTTCCCGCGCTTCGCGGGCTGCTTGCACACGCTTTGGGTTGTGATTGGCTCATTTAAATGCCGGCGTTTGTTGTGATTGGCTAAGGCAGAGGCACACCATGAGAATTAGGGAGTTTAAGAAACTTCAACGACTACGGCTACGGCAACGACAAAGCCACAAAACAAGAATAGCATTGATTAAACAGAACGTCCACTAAAACAAGAAATAGAGAGGTTAAGCATGACGTTTATGGTCAACGGCGAACGGGAAAAGGCAGGCTCCTGTCGTCATAAAGGCGTGAAAATTCTCTCATTTTAACTTGTCTCGTTCCTTTGAGAAGTTGCTTGATATCTGGAGCTAACAGGACAGAAATGAGCAAAACCCTAAATTCACTCCGACGTTTTCAGTTTGGCGTAAACGTTATGCTTAACCTCTCTAATAACTTTTAACACAGAACATAATGTTCAATCAAACCTGTTCGAGCTTTTTCCAATGGAAGCATTTGTATCTTCCAAAACTCTTGTTTTGGTTTTCAAATTTCCCGGGCGCCGCCATCTTGAATAATTGTGACGTGTCGGGGTTGTCCTATTGTTTCAAAACAAAGGCTCTTTGTGTGAAAACAATAAATAAAGGTAAAAGAAATACTTAGGGACGTTCTTTTAACCGCATTTACAATGTGATCTTTCTTGAAGAACGAATTACTCAGTTTGCAGTCGAAATTATTAGTGTTAGTGTAACAGACAACATTACGAACATTAAAATGCTACTACGACCAAAAAATCAATTTTTATTTTTCTTTGGATTTCAAAACTATGTTAACTAAACAGTTAAGTGCCTCAAGTTTTAAGCCTTGATTTTAACTGAAATTTTCTTATTTTATGGACGGCCATTACTAACTTTTAAGTCTTGAGAGAGCTGGATCGAGGAGAAAATGACGTCAAAGACTCAAAGGCTCAACACTGCGTATCGATGTTTCCACAGCACAGAAACTACGTTGTTACGAGTGTTTAACGTCATCCTTGTTGCTACTGACAACCACCGGAATGTTGTACTTGTTCTGCTAGATTTATCGGCGGCGTTTGAAACCATTGAACATACTGTTTTACTTAGTCGTTTGGAACACCGTTATGGATTTAATGGGAAGGTGTTAAACTGGTTTAGATCATACCTGATTGGTAGATCCCAGCAAGTTACTAATTGCGGATGTCAGGTCAGCCGATTATCCACTTCAGTATGGTGTTCCTCAAGGGTCTGTCCTGGGGCCATTTTTGTTTTCTTTGTTCTTTGCCCCTCTGGAGAATGTGGTACAAGCCCATGGTTTCAATGTAATGACTTACGCAGATGATACACAGTTACATGTGTCCTTAGGCTCGTCTGATGATCGTTCTGCCGTTGTATCTAAGTTTGAAGCTTGTGTGAAGGACATCCTCATCTGGTGCACCTCTAATGGTTCGGCCCCGACAAGACGGAAGTAATTCATCTATGCTCTTGTTTCCATAGCATTACTCTTCCTGGTATTGATGTTGGTGGTTATACTATATCGCCAACACCAGCTGCCCGAGATTTCGGAGTGCTTGTTGACTCACATCTAACGTTGCCTAACCTTGCTAACAGTGTATGCAAGTCCGCATTCTTTTCCATTGGTAACATTTGTAGGATTAGGAAATATTTAGACCGTGATAATTGTGAAAGACTTGTGCACGCGTTCATTTCATCGAAACTTGATTCCTGTAATAGTTCATTAACAGGTCTCCCAGATAAGGAAATCTCAAAGCTCCAGCGCTTGCAGAATGCTGCAGCGAGGCTTATTGTTGGTGCTGCAAAGAATGAACATATGTCACCCATATTACAGCAACTACACTGGTTGCCTGTAAAGTTCATAATTGACTTTAAGATTTTGATGCTAACTTAACAATCAAGCTCCCGATAACATTTCTGAACTATTGACTTTGTATGAGCCTTCTCGTGCACTTAGATCTTCCTGTCAAATGCTTCTTGTTGTACCTAAAACTAAAACTAAGCTTTATGGCGACAGATCGTTTGCTGCCAGTGCCCCTAGACTTTGGAATGCACTACCGGTATACATTAAGAATTCTGACTCACTCGATATTTTTAAGAGTAAAGTTAAAACACACCTGTTCCGCCAGTGCTATAGAGTATAGAGATCATATTATATATAGTGTATAGAGATTACTATTATTATCATTGTGTAGTGTATAAACATTATTTGCATTATTATACAGTATATAGATTTTGTTTTTCTTTAGAAATCTATTGTAATTTTAGAGTTTCTCAAACTGCATGTAATTTGAATGTAGGGTTGTAATTTGAGACATTGGTTGTAAAGCTTTGAGAATTTTGTAAAGCTAAATATATATTATATTATTATTATTAACGGTTTAAGAATGCAATGCGTGTGTACGCGGCTGAATTAATATGCAGCATGGGAGTTTCAGACTTTTAAACTGGTGTTTTGCATATATAATAAACTGCATTCACACGCTGAAATTATAAGTAAGTGAGTCGATGACGTCAGTTTCCCTAGGTCCAGCCCTCTGATGTCCAATCGGTCAGTTTTGAACGTGAGTAATGACTGACCATGAAGTCCAAAACGTACGCTCAAAGTAAAGAACCTTAGAATAAAAATCAAAGCTCAAACTTTTGCCAGTCAAGTGTTTAGCAATAACACTTTTAAAGTCTTGATCACAGTAGCACTTAAAGAACGTTTTTAGGTTCAAATCGCAAAAATAAATAAATAGGAACGTACAGCAGCTTCATTGTCAAAATCAGACGTTCTTCTAAAAAAGAGTGTATCTGTTCTAGGCGGTCATTTGAAAACTGCTACTTGCGCAATCAATCATCGTCATAAAAGATGCTCACTAAAGGCAAAGACTTTTATATACCCAATGGAATGTTAATTGTGTTTGTAGTAACCAAATGAAAGCTGTTTCCGGCGTAAAGTTATCCTACCTCACTACCCTGAAAAAGAATCGGATTGCACATCCTCCGACCAAATGAAAACACGAAAATCAATCGATCTGATCTCGATGTGGTCTTTGGCACGAATTTGCGCGCGGCCCACTTTGGCGGCGATGTGTTTGGCTGCGCCAGACCTTTGTATTTCCGATATCGTGCTGCATCAGTAAGGAATAAAATTCGAGTGCCGACATGTACGTGTCGATAAAGTGTATGACTATCGCTGACCCTAGTTTGAAAAATGTTAGAGTTGTACTTTCATGGAAGAAGAAGGAGGAGGAGATTTGCTTGAGACTTGTAAGTTACCTGGTAATTCCAGCAAACTTTAAGATAACATGTTGGGAGGGTTAGGGAGGGATTTGATCTCTACCAGTATGGTTTTCCTTGATAGAAATACAGACGTCAGGAGAGGAAAACAATAGAGGGACTGACTTGCGAATCATTGCGTTTTGCCGGGCTTGGTATTTTTCCTCGGTTCTTATTTACATCAACAGAGAGATTTAACATCGCGTTTACGGCAAACGGGAAAAGTCAGCCCAAAATCAAAGAAACTGGACTTGCTTGGTTTGAATTAGTTTCTTGCTCGTTTTTAGATATATCATCAAAAGAGAAAGTAGAATAAAAGAATTTTCATGCTTTTGTAACAAGTAACGGCCTGCCGGCTTGTCTTCTCACGTAATCTAATATTAAGGGAAAACCTAGCAAAGTACTTTAATTACGAAAGGTTTTATAGAAATGCAAAAATCCTGTAGGAGAAGATATACCTTTTTGCAGAAACGGCGGCCATTTTGATTTCTATCGTTTCAAATAGCTATTATGGGATGCCCAGGGGGCAAATACATATTAATTTGCCCCTTGAGCATCCCATAACGGTCTTCTGAAACAATAGAAATCAAAATGGCCGCCGTATCTGCAAAAAGGTCTCATCGGCAGGGAACTGTGTTCAATTCGCCGATTTTTTTTTTGTGAAGTGGGTGGGGTCTGCAATTCTTTATTGTTCATTCAAAAATTTCATGCTGAACGGAAGTATTTTTGCGGGCGTATGTCTATTATACAGAATTCCAGGATCAAATACTTCGAAAAAATATTTCAAGTCGAACAACGGATTAGGGTTATAAAATATTCCTTTAACGAATTGCAAGCTTCAACTTTGCCCATTTGCTTTTCGTAGTGGTTATTAAAGGCAACAGCAAAGCGAACGTCACGAGAAATGTTATTGGTAAAATGGCGAAAGAATAGACCATTTCCGAGTTCATGTCTGCCTCCTCTTTAAAGTGAAGGCGCGTTTACACGACAGAGAAAAAATGGCACGGGTCCGATAAAAAGTGGAACGTTTCCAATCATTTTTGTAAAGAAACAGTGAACTCTTATCCGTTCCGGTACGGGACCATAGGCGCCCATGGTCCCGTAGCGGAACCGACAAAAGGTCACTGTTTCTTTACAAAAATGAATGGAACCGTGCCACTTTTTACCGGACCCGTGCCATTTTTCCTCTGTCGTGTAAACGCGCCTTTCGTTTAAGTGCGAAGTTTTTCTTACGAAAATTAGTTTTCTTTCATATGTAAAGTAGAACTAACTACCATCACAAAAATTTCCCACGTAGACTCGCTTTGAAGAGGAGGCAGACATGATCGGAAATGGCCCATTGTGCTGCACGCATTATGGTACATTTCGTGCCCGTGTTCTGCAAAACGACAACGTGAAATACATGCAAGAGAGAGACGGCGTCCATTTTAACTAAAGATTGCAAAGAAATCATACAAAGTTGATTGACTGAGTTTTTCGTTTCTTATTCCTTGGGGCAGATAAATAAAATACGTGGTATTCTGCATGTGCCTTGACATAAAGAAGTCTGTGGATATGTTGATAGATTTGGTGACCTCTGCATGCGCTTATCTCAGTTGACGATAAACAATTAACAACTTTTCCCCTAAAGGGGTCTTTAATCTCATTTCTCTCTCGAAATATGGTTTATTAAAATGGATGAAAATGTTTTAAGAGATTAAAACCGAACTCAGACAGTTCTTGTGTGGCATACAGATGTGTGACCGAATTTTAAAGATTTCTCCTGGTTCAAATTGAAAAGTTACTGAAAAATCAGGCCCGTTTTCAGTTTAAAGCGACAAGAGCTCACTGGCGAAATGCTTAATGTACTTTTTCTAACGGATGAATGAATAACTGACAAGGCATCGACTTGCTGTGTTAAAACATACTAGACATTTTTTTTTCTGTCTAAATATTTAAACTTGACAGTTAATAAGGTACATGTATTTGTCTAAGTAATATTTCGAATCACAAAGTTTATTGTTTCCCGTGGAATTTTCTTTCCTGGCGCTTATATTAAATTGCATAATGCCTCAAATTGTGAAACAAAAAAAAAAAACGATAAATTTTGCTTGCATTCGAAAGGACAGGACTGGATGCGAAGGGAACCGGTGCTCGGTTTATCTGTGATAGCGGAGCAACATTAGCTGGGCGTCGACTACTGATGAGGGAGGAAAAGCTCGTCCCAATAATGCTTTAGGATTCTTGAACATCGTGAGGATTTTATGTTCTCTTGGTCCGCAAAAAATGAACACTTCATGCATTCCGAGTTTCTTCTTTCCCAAAGTCTCTGATATTAGTGATATATCGTGTTACAAGGTATTCAAACCAATATGCTTGATGACAAACATCTATTCCTCAAGTACTTTGTTGTTGTTTTTTTCGCTCGGCACTTGACTCAAATTGAATTTTTTTCTTAAACTGTCAAATATGGTAGTTTTCAATTCGCAGCTCTAACTAGACGGTCTACGGAAGATTAGAGCAAATCTTTTTAGACGCTCCATTATTAATAATGGTTTTAGTCGCGAATTAATCTTAACTTGAATGAACTTCAACTAAGGATATAATCGTATTAAGACTTTTGAATATTAGTTAATGGCTTTTTTTGCTTATATCCGGAAAGTATTTCTCTAATGGGAGAGGCTTGCGTTTTATGGCTTGTTTCCGCACAGCCGATAAAACAATATTGCACGCAATGTTTTATAGTTGCGTGACCGGATGCAGTCACGCGATCTTTCAAAAATAGCAAGTTCGACCTTTTTTGGCAGAAACTGTAAACAAGTTAACTAATAGCCTTTTTTTTTCACTTCAATTACTTACAAATATTGAGTAGCGCCTCATTTGACGACGTTATTAATAGCGATCAAGTTTCACCACAAACACGAGTCGTGACATCTGAATGCAATGCATCGTCTCATTTCCGCAGGCCCGAGCCATCACTTGTATTCCGTATACGTTTGTACAACTCTGTCTCGTTAAAGAAGAGTCATGCCTGTCTCACAGTTTTCGTTAAGTCTTCCCATAGCAAAACTGGTTTGTAATAGGCCATGTTTTAGGCTAGGTAATATAGCTTTTTACTTCCCGAGAATCGCTTTTTCCAGAATGCAGCACGTGATCCTAGCTAGAATCGCCGGGAGCAATGCTTCCCATTCTTGTTCGCTGTGAAGTGCTTGAAAGGACAAAATCTGTCTCATCGAACTGCCCTTAAAAAAATGAAATCCACGATTTCTGTGATTTTCGTTGCACAGATGTCGTGCCAAGACTGCGAAATCCGACACGCAAGTCAGTATATTACTTAAGTGTAAAACCGCAGGAAGGCAATTTAATTCTGTGGTTTCTCTTTATGGTCAGAAAACCAAAAAAACCGCACACATTACAAGATAATCTATTGTATGGCTGGCTTCTCAATTTAGAGTAGTTACAATTTCCTGCAAAACTCCCCTGACTGGTTTTAAAACAACATGTGACTCCCAATGCACATCAAAGCTAATTCATTAACCGATTACTTCCGGAATAGGGTATTATTAATATCGCTGGGTAACTTCTTGTATTTGTTTTCGTTGTTATCTTGATGTTACGGAAACCATCCTTCGTCCTTAGAGCTTTTTTCACTGTTGCTGTTATCCCTAATTGACAAAAAGGTGGTTTTCGAATCAGCCGTCGAACGAAATAAACTTCATATGGTCACAACTCTTCTTTCACAGCTAACGAAAACAAACGAAATTTGGAAAATTATCAATTTTTCCGTTGATCGCTTGAAGCGATCCATTAAAGTCAATTTCAGTGGCGAAGCGAGATCGAGCTGATTCAAAGGTTGTTATTCCATTAAAAGCACCTTACGTGATATCGCACATTGTAACATCCAAAATAACTGTCAACTGTTTGAAGCAGAAGCCAACATTTTCCCGCCTCTTTTCGACGAGGGATCAATTCATGAGGAAATCCCCTTAATGGTAAGAAAATCAGTCAAAGTCTTCGTGTTCAGTAAAAGAAATTCTCCCTTTTGCAAGCCAAGTGGAATTCATTAGCGCGCAAGTAGTTTTTCGTTGCGCATGGAAATCCTCTGTTATCGTGCTTCGTGTGAGCTTTTTGTTTCAATGTTCCGTGACATATACCTTCAACGTAGACCCTAGGAACTACAACCAAAAAACAGCTGGAGTGCTTTGATTACTGAGCCCTTCAACACCTTGAAACAAGCATGGCATTGGAGAGTCACATTTGAGCTTTGCTCTCGGATTACCATTTTCAACCATCACCTCTCGACAGAACGTAAAAATCTGTTTACAATCTTTATGGTAAGGTGTCGAAGCCATCTATAGTTGCACACAACGTTTGAAAAAGTTTTTGACAAGTTTTTACAGGTGATCTACCGGCGAGATTATTGGGGAGGATTTATCGTCAATGTAGTATTTTGAACAGCTTACGGCGTAAAGTAATTAATTAAGGTGCGGGCTTGGTCTTAGCTTTTTCTTGCTGGTGTAATTCAAGGTTTGTCTCAAACAACGTGTTTTCTTGTTTTATTTGCTAACTTATGCGGTGATTTTAACAAAGTTAACATTGCAGTATTTTGTTTTGCTTTTCATTCAGATGAGCGACATGCATGCTTCGGGAACAGCTCGCAATTTACGATGTGCTACGAAGCCGAACGAAGTGCCCCGAGAACTCGGCATCTGTTGCGAGAAGTGTAACAGCCGTTTGGTGGAACTCAAGCGACAGGTCATGCGACTGATTTTGCCTGAAATTCAAGGTGTTATTCAGAGCCAGAAAAAGACCAAAAATTCGGTAGGTTTATATTTGTTTACTTTTGCAATGGACAAGCTCTGCGGGGCAAAATTTCAGAGCGTTATCCCTGGGCTGGTTGGTAGAAATTTTAATTGAATTTTCGTTGATTACGCGCGTCAGGCTTGTTAGCGTCTGCAATGAGGTGAGAAAAACTAATTTGGAATCACTCCTTGCAGTGAAGAATGCTTAATTATTTCACGACCTCCACTAGTTTCAATTATCGTCAATTTGGACAAGAATGTCAACCGCGAAAACCATTTCGCAGAGGAATCGATTTCTGCCAAAACCAGGAAATGTTCAAATGTTTTTTTTTCCGTTGCTGAAGCAAGAACTCTCACGAGGACCGAAAATTGTACTTTGTACCTACGAAATTATGTTCAACAAATTTTTAAAAATGCTTCTGTTTTTTCGTGATAAAAACAAATTCTTAAAATTGCACCTGATGTGTATAAAAACGCGTTGCTCCAAAAGTTTCTTTAAAAAACTCTAATTTTTGAATTACCTCCTGCGGGCATTTAATAGAAACCAATGTGATTATGTTCTGTACATTTATTCAGCTTCTCGAAAAGAGGAAATGCAGCTTAATTTGTGCTCAAAAATCATTCTTATAGCTTCTCTTTATGAGGTTAACTCGATGATTAATTGGAGGCGGAAAACAGAAATATTATCGCAAATTGTTGTTCACCTCCTACTTGTTTTCGGCAAAAGCCTTTGAAAATCAAATGGCGGATCAGTAACTGTTAGAACTCTGTCTTGCTCCGATATCTAATGTACTTACAACATTGCCTTTCATTCATTTTTCAGCCTTATTAATAAGGTATTGCTATGCTAAAAATGATTTTTATAAACGAGATAAGGAAATAATCAACATTTTAACAATTACGATTATTCGTCTCCTCAGCAGGAATTTTAAAGAAAATATTTGCATATTTGCCGAGGCGTGACCTTAAAAAACTTCATGAATTTTTAAAGTCTATTTCTTGTCAATGCTTTGCTGACCATGGAAAAAAAACTGTTATATTCTCTTATCTATATGAAAAGATAGAGTGATATAATTTGTACAAGACGTGGTGCCCTTTATTTATTTATTTATTTTTTTTTTTTAACCAAAAAAATCCTCAACAATTCTGAGCGCATTGTAAGGTGCATTCAACCCTTAGAGGGAATGACAATGATGGCGGAATGAACAAAAGCTGGATGCCGAAGATAGAGAGTTATTGAAAGATCGATTGTTTGTGTCATCTCAAAATGGCGGCGATGATTCCGTTTATGCATCTCGCAGCGATTTTATTTAAAAAAATGCACTTCGGAATTTCTCGCACACTTGAAAACAGCCAAATCTCTTTAATAGTGGGTGGGGTGCCTCAGGAAGGGGGTTAAATTAAGACGTGAATTGACCACTTTCCGTTAGGGAAAGAACGAAGAGAATTCTTTTACATTCCAGCGGAAGTAGTGCTACGATGTGACCATCAGCTCCCTGTTGGATCCAGAGCTCAGTTGACAGAGCATGCGCAAGCGCAGCGCGGTCGCACCGCCGTCAAAGACTGCTATGATCCTCAACTCCTGTCTTTAAGTTTCCGCTATCAAAGATACGAAAAGATGATCTCATATATTCTATAATCTTCAGTTCGAAGATCTCCAGGGGCCCGTTTCTTGAAACTTTACGGGCCATTTTCGGGTGTCACCATTCCCTCTGTATCTCAAGAACGGAGACGATTTAAGTCGTCAAACTTCACTATCATTTTGCTTTTTCAGTACCTTGAAAACATGTCAAAAGATCGGCTTTCCAAAACAAGCGGTTGGCAGTTTCACAAATGGTTTTCCGGGCCCGAAACGTTTTTGGGACTTTCGAAAAACAAGCACCAGGTTCGATTCCCGGAAGCACGAACATCACCTGTCTGGCGAGTTTTTTCGGTTCTCTACTCTGTTCACAGACCTTTAATTTTTCTCTGTTTTTTTCCCTCTCATGATAATCAACGTATGTTGTGTCTCCATTTAAGGAGACCACTCGTGTTTGAAGTCTTACTGAAGCTTTTGCCCGGGCTTTAACGCTCACCGGTCTCCTGTAGCATTGTACCAGTAATCGAAATGTTATATAGCGACTCCAGTTTATAAATACATGCTCTCCCTTAGTTGTTTACCGGGGTTAGCAACTACTATCTCCTTTAACGATGTCTTCGTCCCCTTAAATCGTTCCCTTCCAAGGAGGAACACTCACATATTTTACTCTGTCTAACGCCAGACGATTTTACCCGTTAATGGTGGCTGTTTCATGGGTGAAAAGGGTCACTGATATAGAAAATGAGAGAATGCCCCAGAGTGTGCCACGTGGATCTACAGTTGTAGTTGAACGGCCTTGCTCGCACCAGTGTCCTATCACTAACCGAACTACTGTCAGAAAAACTGAATATTCTGACGGCATGACGTAGAGGGAGGGTGGGAGGCTCGGTGGCCTAACAATTAGCGTGCTGGACTCCGGTCTAGCACTCCGGTTCGGGTTCGAGCCCTGGCCGGGTCATTGTCATGTGTTCTTGGGAAAGACACTTTACTCTTACGGTGCCACGAGGACCGGCAAGTTTAATGCTGGGAGTAGCCCTGCGATGGACTAGCATCACATCCAGGGGGGAGTAGAAGTACTCCTAATCGCTTCGTGCTAAAGTAATCGGACATAAGCGCCGTCCTGATTGGCCATCAGGTTCGAAGCAGACTTTACCTTTATGATATAGAAGACCGTGGATAATCTTGGGATTGGGATTGATCGGAAGTATTTAAGCAGAGTTTGTCATTCTACGTCAGTCGATCGCTGCTCCTTCATATTTTTTTCCTTAAGTTTTAGTTGTGCGATGCTATTCTCTATTTTTCTTTAATGTTAAGTACCCTTTCCTCGGGGTCTGGTGCTGGTGATTTAGATGAGGAATCCCTTTCCTCGTAATTTTTGGCCACTGTTAAAGGGAGGCTTTTATTGGTTTTTCGTATTTGGCGTGGCACAATTCGTTTTAATTTTATTCTCGTGTAAGTTAGCTCAGTATAATGTTAATGCGTTGTATACCTAATGTCGCGTTCAGCAGTGGAATGATTGACACATCCGTAATAATGTTGTAGTGAAGTCAGAACTGATATGGGTTTTCTGACTTTCGCATGGAGTGACATGGAAACGAGACAGTCAGAAAGTATATTTTTTTCTTTTAACTTTAAATTTTCCAACTGTCGGATACAGTTTTAGTATATTCCCACAAGCACACTGCCTTTAATTTCGTGACGTTACCGATAAGTTGTCGTGTTACGCCGGAAGGTACATATAGTTTGTACGTTCGTGGGCACATTGAAAGCCCGAGGCTTGTGGAAACTTGAAAAGAAAGTACTATTTAAATCGATGCAACAGCGATGAGAAACCCAATGGGTAAGAAGAAGATAACAGGTTTTCCGTTTGCAAAGCTTGCTACAGTTGAATTCGAAAGCCCATGCAGTCTGTGATAACCTGTGATCTGAGCTGGATTTGGAGCAGAGCATTAACCTGCCCAATCCACTATGCCACGAATGTGCACAATTTAAATAGTCTCTCACGGTAGAATTGAATTCACCAAAATATCACAGCCATCGTGTCTCGACCGAGTTCCTGTTCCAACTGTTTCTCCAACTGCGAAACCCAGTTGTTGCGACACTGGACGCCGGCTTTGTGAAAACGACACTGTTCACTGAAGCGGCATACTTCTAGACCGCAAAGTTTGTTTCTTTAAAAGGCTTCTTTATGTCCATATGTTTTTGCGTTGTGGTTTTATTTCACCGTGACAGATGTTTTTTATAGGAAAGATGGATGATTCACTGGTTCAAATAACAGCCGTCTAAACAGCTGAGCGGCACTTTACTGGGATGCTGTTAATTATGCCGTACAAGGTGGTTCTAACTTTCGAATCTGAAGATAAAATCCTGGAGTGTGACCATTTAAACGAAAGCTACTGAGGATTTCTTTACTGTGGTGTGGTTTACTATGTTTTACAAGATGCTTCTAACTTTCTTGTTTGTGGAAAAAATTCGAAAGTCTGACCGTTCAAATGAAAACTCCTGAGCAGTACCTCTCCTTTGGTGCTGTTTATTATGCTGTACAAGGCCTAGGTAGTTGCGCATTCTCGTTTAACCATCGTGAAATGCAGCGCGGTTAACAGACATTTGCAGCCAATTTCGACTGCTCTTTCGCAAATTGACGCACTGTTTGATCCATGCAGCCCACGCAAACTTTCAATTACAAGGTGTGCAAATGCCACACCGTGTTTAAGGAGTTGTTTCTGCAACTCGTAACAAGACTAAACGTGTTCTTGTGGACATAATAACATACCTAAAATCAGAACTGAAAAAAAAAACAACCTATCTTCGTGCTAAATTGAGAGACATTGCTTAACTCGATATGCTTTAGGAACACGGCCGGTCGCTTTGGAGTTAGCTGGAGTTAAAATTGGAAACAAAAAATACCCTAATTTACTCTATTCTTGAATTCAAGGGAAAAAATACTTCCACAGTAGCAAATGGAGATAATTTAACAGGTTTCCCGGGTTATATTTGATTTTATAGGTTGGAAGACTAGTTTGTCGCCTAGCCAATAATGAAAAACGAATATCCAGTTTGCGATTTGAAAAATTCGTGGTAACGACACATTTGTTTTTCTTATAACATGAAGGGAAATGTCTTGAAGCGAACTAATATAATTTATTTGTATTTTTACACAAAATCGTATGGAATCTTGTTAATATTGTTTTGGAGCAACTGTTAAACATTCAATATTTGCAAGAAAAGTGAAGAGACTTGCTCTCGTTTTCGGTTAGCCGATATCCTAAACTTAGAACCGAAAATAGTAATGTTTGTTAAACAGATATTGTATGCATATGGTAGTCTACGTGCTCTGTTTGTGTGAATTCGCCTAAAAATATTGTCAATCCTTATATTGTGCTTGCCTGCGCGAGCAATTTATAAAAATACTTCATGCGATATTAATAGGCGTTTCCAAATAAAGTTAATGACAACGATTGAAAAGTGACTGCAACTCTCTTGACTTCTGTGTGCTTAGCACATAAGACATCCTAATGTATCTTTTCTCTTTTGCCCAAATTCAAACAGGAAATGACTGTGCGAAAATTACAGGATAAAGTAATTTGGAAGTATTATTTTTCGAACTTCAAAAAGGCTCAAGGCCGAAATGGATGAGTCGAGGTATCCCATTTCTTCGATTGAAGAATATTGCCCTTCGCTTTTCGCCATATTCCGGTTTCTGGTTCAAGTCATATCAATTAACAACTATGACAAATTTTGACTCCACGATAGTTTATTTGAAAGTCCCATTAGATCTTAAAACATCGGTTTCACCTCAAATCGACCGAACATTGTGGGAACCCTATCGAATTCTTGATTCTTAGATCGCACGTGCCAGCTTCCCATTCTATTTATCTATGGCTTTTAGGCTTTGAAAGATCGACTGATAACTAATGAATCACTCTTATTTAACTCCTATCTTGTTCATGCGGTTCCGAACATAGACACCTTTGTGACTAGCGCATAATCGAAGCCGTGAGACAACTCTGTTGCACAAGGCTAGCTGTTCTCTCGATTCGAGCCGTGCGTCAAGTGATTTTACCACTTACCCACTAATGGACTCCGAATCTTTTGTCGCCCTGCTAAAGAGGAGGCGATAATTATCTGCATAGATTAACAAAATCCTTTAAATCTAATTCCGATATTTAGCCGAAACCCATTATTCAGTGTTTTGTTTCTCAAGCGAATTTACGACCAGTTTTCCATGCCATAGGCTACAGTGTGGTAAGCTCCTTACTTGAAAGGCTTAGAAGTATAGGAGGAGATTACCATACAACAGATCGCCGCGAATTTTCTTTAGATGTTGTTATCTGTGTGTTATCCTTCAAACAAAGCATTCATAAACATACGGGTAAAAAGAAAATCTTTCAGCTGCTTGAAAATTCTTTGTGGCAGCATTAGCGTTCGCGTCAAACGATATTTTGCTTGTTATCCGAGAGCATGGCGTTTAGATTATAGTGCACTGCGATATGAATATAAGTAGCTCGGCACGAGGCAATTGTTTAAATTTAAGCACGTGATTTGCGCGCCTAGATTATTACAGGTCGCGATATACGCAGTTGCAAGTTCTTATGTTATTTCTGGAATTTAAAGCGTTTCGCGAGTTGAAATGGCGCTTAAAAACTATTCTTGGCGTAAAAATCAAAGCTTAGAAAACTGGCGAGCTTATGGAGGGAGTTTGGATAGGTTTGATCGAAATAACTGGCGCGAACGCGGTCTGTACGAAGATTTATCTAAGGCTACAAAGTGCGGGACATCGCAGGTTAGTGTCTTGAGTTTAATACTCGAAATATTAGAAAATTCCATAGTAGCCGAAACCGACCTAGATCAGTCTCTTTTGAAGGGACTTAACGCTTTGTCCTTCGTCCTACAATGGAAAATTACCCTAAATTTCAACCAAACGTTTGGAAATGGTATATACGGTTTACGATCTTTTGTACTAAAACATCTTACAAATCATTCGAATTTTTGGCCAAAAAAGACAGCTGAAAATTCTCACAAATGAGATCAATTGAGCTCTCACAAAAATCGAATTATCACCCCTAAAGATGCGAATTTCTTTTACAGACTATCTATTTCCATTAGAAACCAGAATTTGCCAAGCATTTCAAGAGGAAGTGGTTATTGATGAGTCAAAGGGACTCTATTTGAACAAAAGACAAATTGTGAAGTTTACGTACCTCTGCTTTAAAGGTTTTGACCGGTGGATAACTTAAAAGCATTTTAATGGAAGTAAAAAAAATGACATTGATTTTTGTATGAGAAAAGGACGCTTTTGCCCACGTTAATGAGCTTAAAAGGTTAATTTTCGCTTTTGCTAAACTTTAAGGAAGTCGGCAAAGATATTTAATTTCCCGATTAATAGTAATTGCAAGAAAGGACGGATGAAAATGCCCTTTAACTTATAGTTTCTTTTGAAGAGGACTCTCAACAAAACGCCTTAATTGCGTTTTGGCGCTAAGGATTAAAGGATTTGAATTTTCTTTGGCCATCTTGAAAGGTGTTTTTTCTCTTTGTTGTATAAACAAAAAGAATCTTGATGCCGCGAAGTTTGCGTGAGAGAGCGAAATTGAAGCTTGAAAGATCTTGCAGTATTTCGGAACCTCACAGTTATTATTTACTTTGAAAAAATGCTCCGATCATTTCAACACAGTAGGACATCATTCAGTTGAAAAGCTATGTATAACTTACAACTTTTTGTACAACACAAAAAACGGGGGAAAAGTATAAAAAAATAGTCTAAACGAGTGAATTCGAACTGGAAAATAACATTGATAGAGTCTCGATATGAACCGATTGATTTTTTTTGTTTTTTGTTTTTTTATTTCTTTCCAAATTGTGAGCATTTTTGTTGATCAATCAGCCCGAATAAGTTAAAATATACGACGGTCTGTGGTTATTGTATACCGCCACATGCGCTGGCCGGTCTTGATAAATTATCATATCACAGACAAAATGCGTTGCTGGATATCGGCGTCAAGTTGTCGCGCGGGGTTGCATTATAGTCGATATTCCGGCTTCTGCGAATAGAACATGGCATATTAAGCATATTTAAGGCCTTTTGTGTGAACGACGTTCAACTAACAATGTTTGTGTTTTAGTCAGACAATGAGGGCGTCACAAGTCTTTTGCTCTCGTTGGTCGCAACCACCCCCTATGGCTTGAGATAAAGTGTACACATAACAGAATTAAGCTGTCCATTTGGTTCAAATACAAGGTCATCTGTGTGGATTAATTTGCGGTTCTTCCATGTCTTTACTTTGACAAATTTCGTGTGTTTTTCCTGGGTGATGATCGCCAATTAGTTTCTTATTTTGACATCACTACGTGACCAAATAGAAATGAGTATACAAACGTAGTAGCGTTATACATCGAATTCTTCTCGCCGAATCATCCACTTTCTTCTGGGAGAAATTACCACTCGATCCTGGCTATTGGCTGGTATGATGTTCGAAGAACGCGTTTTAACCTTTTATTCACATCTTCCACTAACTTGATCAAAAATAGTTTCGTTTCTTGCAAAGAAATATTCAGGAAAAAAAATTAATTTTCCGTGCAGTTTGGAAATGCTTTGGTGATTTTGGTTTACCGCAGCTTCTATAGCTAAACATCGCAACATGTTCACGCCCTAAATTGGAATTGCTTCTTTTCTTGCACACTTCCTACTATTAAAATTCTTAATCGTCTCGAAGCCCTTCAGAAAAATTGCCTTTCATTGGAAAACTGCCCTAGCTTTTGAAGTTTTCTTTTAATTTTGTCTCTAGTAATTATCTTTTGTTGCCTCTTCTGCTTCCTTCTTCTATCTTGTCACGCTTAAGAAAGCAGTAACTATATATTTATCGGTTCCCACGCTTTTGGGGAAACTTAAACAGCGATGTTACAAGTTTGCAACAAGTAAAACGTGGTGTGGCGGCTTGAATTTACAATTCATTGCCAAAAAAACCTCAGTTTTTGTATATATTATTATTCTTATAAACTACGCTGTTCATTTCTTTACAACTGCTATATGACTAACTTTTAGGTGCTGTGATTGTTTTCAACTCTAACTATACTTTGTATATATATAATTTATTATTTTATTTATTTATTTATTTATTTATTTATTCTTGTAAGGTTGTTACATACTGAGCACATTTTGGCTCTTTTGACCAAATATAAGCCTCTAGCTTCGGAAATTCTAGTTATGTAACTATAAATTATGTGCTTGGTCACGATGAATAAACTTGAAACTTGATTCAGTTATTGTACAGAGATAAAGGTGGCCGAAAAGAGAGGTTTTCTGGCATCTGATAAAAGCCGGCAATTTGCATTATCTTGAAGATGTCAAAAATCAACGAGGTTTGTTTGATTGTAGCTTATTTCTTGCCTGAAATCTACAGATATCCCGCAACTTGTCAAGCGAGAGTGAGACTAGTCCGAGAATAAGAGAACTTTCATGCTTTCAGGACAAGCACTGACCAACGATGCTGAAATCTCTATTCTCGGAACTTTGAAGTACGAAATCTTCACATTGCGGACGTCAATGTGGACAAAATCGAGGAAAACTATGACTTTTTGCATAGTTTCCTTTCAATTGCTCAGTTCAACTCCGGATTTCGTCAACGTTTTTCGCAGAGGATCAAGCCAAAGGTCAACTTTAGTGTTTGAAGCTCATAGATTTCGCTCATTGCCTATTGAGGACACCTGCAGCGAGAAAGAAAAAGTGAAAGTTGCTGTGCTAAAAGACTGATAAGATGAACGTGCATTTAAGAACAAATGAGAAACAAAATGAAACGAACTGCGAAGAATTGGAGTAGTTTTAAAGGCCACCTGAGCGTTCCACCCTGTATTTTCATTGTTCAAAAAGTGTTTGAAATTTCAATGCGCTTTTAAACTGATTTATAACCTTTAAGCTTACTTTGTTAGCACTGAATTAATGCTATTTAATCTCCAAGTTAGCTATTATCCATCTTAAGACATTTGCTCACAAAAGCATAAATTTTGCCTTTAGCTTTTTGCGCATTTTTCCGGTTTCACAACGCTTTTGTGTGCACCTTGAGCGATGGAGTGAAAGGATCATATTACTTTCGCTCTCTCGGTTTTTTTTAAATGGCAATATTGGCGAAGCCAGAGTGGTGACTAGTTCCTTCCTAGCATCACACCCACAGAAGAAAACAATCTAAAATATCGATTGCCTAAAGTGAAAGAGACTTATCTCTTGAGTACCGGTTATAGAGGCACGTGTGTGTAAGACGAATGTATCAGTTGTCTTCGCTTATTTCCTAGTAGGTCTTGACAATTATCGACAGCTATTGCTTAATCTTAAATTCAAACATAAACATGTCTTGTTTGAAAAACACGTGATCGATTATATAAACTGAGTGTTTCGGTAAAAAGTGTACTGATCAAAGCTTCCATTTATCTACCGTGCCTTCCGCATACAGAATAGCTTAGGCCCAGGACAAACGTCGAACTTTACATGAGACGAACTAAATAGAACCAATTAAGTTCATGAAAAAATCGACGTTTGACTCAATTAAGGTTCTTTTGTATTCTAGAGAAAAGGGCGTTGCCCTTCTTGCATTTGCGTAAGTCGCTCGGTACTCTCCCGAAATCCGAAAATTTTCTTTCGAAATAGGGAATCTTACGATGAAAAGATGTTTTGTTTTTTCCTTAAATTTGTCGGTTTTTGTAAATTGCTAACTGGTTGTGTCCTGTCAGTTGAAATTCTTTATCACGTTCTGTTAAGTTTGAATTGTTCCTTTCTAGATCATTTGAGTAGGGCGCCTGTAAACAGTTAACTAGTTCCATTGCCCCTAAAAACAAGTGCTTTTTTTTCAGAGACGTTACTCGGGTGAAGGTCAATTGATGTCAAGTTCTTCACGAATTACAAGCACGCAACTTGCCCTTTGCCCGCAAATTTTACAGTCTTAAATCACCAACGGCTTGATATATTTGTTTCTTTCCTTGAAACGTTGACAAAATGGCGAGTAGATTTGCGTTGGTACGTTTGCTGATCGGTGGAAAATCTCGCGCCACATTTTCAGCCAATCAGATGCGAAAACAAAACTAATTGTCACTTGACATCACGATTGGCCCATTTGTTTTCTTCTCCTGTTTTGATTGGCCAAATTTGCTCGAAGGCGAGACCTGACTGTTGTTTTAGTTGGTGTTATTTTGCTTGCATGTCGTTCTTAAGGATGGTTCCAAAGAGTCGGTGACAAGCGTAATGATATTTGATTTATCAGCATGGCAGGTAATTGTTCTCAAGTGTGTGTTCATTAGATCTTGTCGTCTCTTAGAACAGGAGTGTTTTCTAGCTTGTTTTGTAAGATTGCAATATTTCTCGGAGAGTTTTGACCTATCGAATAAGTTCATATGAGGCTCTTCTCTCCCTCAAGTACTATCTTCTTAATATGCTCCGCCTAACAGTCTCTTGACAAAAAACAGGAAACCAAGCGTTAAATAAATCCATTTAAAGCGCTTACGTTAGAAGAACACTTGAGTTGTCTTGTTGAAAGCATAAAGTAACGTAGTTTGGCCTCAGGAAACGGGAGTCCACAATAACAAAAATATTTACTTTGGCTACTACGATTGGATTTGAAAGCGAGTTGGTTAAGGACGCCCCAGTCTGCGAGGTACCCTCTACTTTAAGGTAAATGAAACATAATTTTTTACATCTAATGGTTTTTTCTGAATATTTTGTTCAAAGAACTATCAGATTTATTGTTAAGCGAGCCGCTGCAAAGATATCGCCATGTCTGCTTCCATAAGATTCTTACAGTGTGAACTTCCCCTTTGTGAAAGATCGGACTCGTGTACACTGTATTTAAACAACGCTTAAGATACGGATCAAAGAAATTATGCTAAATTAAGCTAAGATCAACTTTGTTTGTTGTCCTGTCAAAGTTTGGCACAATTTCCTGTTTTGACTGGCCCTACTGTGGGAAGGGACCTACTTTAAGAACTTCGTAGGCTGAAGGCTGAAGTTCGTTACGCTTTTACGCAGTGAAAACGTCTTCCTTTTTCTATGTTCTATAACCGTTACATGGAAAAGTGTTATACTTTGATGGATATGGATGCAAAGGTTAATAGTTAAAATTGTCTTGCCTTTGTGGAGTTTTTGTGGTTTACCGTCGAAAAAAATCGCAGGCCGCGTTCTTTGTGTGGAGACAAAGGCAAACCTTGTTGATTTGATGAACATTTAAGACGATTTCCTACGGGGAAAAAACCTGCAACGAAAGCTTATGGTTATAGTTGTACGCTTTGACATAAAATGAGCGAAAACTAAGCTTTCTCTGAGCAGCCGAGAAACTAGAATAGATTGAAAGAATTAAGGAGAGTTATATTTAGCAAAGTTTGCTGGCTCTCTCTTCTCAAATTACAGTAAATTAGTTCTCTCCTATGAATCGCGGGATTTCTACACTTTTAGCACGCGAGCCTTTCTGAATGAGGTAATTTGCCCTAAATATCCTTTAGGGCAATTGTTCTCATTCTTAAATATAAAAGACCATCTCTTATTTGCGTCATTTGTAACTGTCGTTTTTAGTTGGACAATAGGAATTAAGGTTTGGCTATACCCTGCTACCTAATCAGAGGCGTAAAGTGTTTGTTACAGAGATCGTTAACGCGGCAGAAAGACAACCGTGTGCTATCGCGTGCGTACGCGAAGCAAATGTTGGAAGCGTTTTTTTAGCCCTCGGGGACTGTTTTAATTGATTGAAATTGTCAGTCAGAGTCTGTTGTCATCTCGTCCAAACGTTGTTATTAATTTTAGTGACATCAGAGGAGGTTCAAGGCGATTTAATGCATTCATGTTTAATGGTGTGTGCAGGAGTTGCGTGCGAAGTTTTTTCATGCATGGAGATGACGATTAAAGTCAGCATGACTTTAGAGAAAGTGACGGAAAATTCGTACGCCTCTGGCACTGGCAGGAATAGACGCCATTGAAAGGTAACAAAAATTGCAAAAATGCTAAAAAAGAAAAAACAACATGCTCGATTTTGCTTTTATGATTTTTAGTTTCTTAGCCCTACCTCTTTAAGTGTTTCTCTTCAAGGGCCACCGTTAACAACAAAACTTGTCAGTGAGGTTAACTATAAATCACGATTTTTAGCAGGCTTTTTTATACACATCACTAAAATTGCAAAAAAAGTGGAAAAAAGCCTGGCGCCAAAATCTGGTTACTTTTTCAGTTAGGCTCAATTGTCCTTCGTTGCGAATTTGAAACAATAGTTTTCGGTCAACAGAGTACTTTAAATACGTTTATCAAAGTTAGGGCGGTTGCAGGCCTGTCTAACCTAGAATACTGTTATCCAACCACATTTAACAATCTGTTTTCAAATCGGCTTTTCTTGCCCTACAAAAAGTTCTCCGTTGCAAATCTAGAAACTTTGCCGGATTTCTCTCTTCGGAGAACGAAACAAGAGACTTCGCAGTGTGTGCACAAAATGGCCTGGTATTTTCACTTCGCGAGAAACCTGGAGTAACGATTTGTCAGGATTATATTGATTGATGAAAAGGGCAATACAGTCTTTATTTCAACACTCAGCCAAAAGTTTTTATCGACTGCAAAACGGTTGGGTATCATGAAGAAACTGAGCTATATAGAGCTTGTATCTTGTGTAAAAATTTTTCTCTTCAGGAATGTACAAGTTAAGTCACCAATTACTAATGATTAAAAGTTCTTTGTGACTCCTCCTGCGCACTTAGTATCGCTTGTTTCCGGTTCTTGGAGTCATTAGGTACGATTGCTTGGAGTGAAACCAAAGCAAAATTAAAATGACTATTAGCGAACTTTTTTAAGAGGTCACGCGATGCCTTAAAGGATTGAAAACGCCAAAATTCAACAACGCCGTTTAAGACTTTGGAGGTAAAAAACACCATGCACATGTTGAGTGAAATCTGTGCGGAAGAATCACGCGTTAAATTAATCTCGAGGTGATCTGTTGGCTTCCAAAGTAACTGATTGGTTGACTCGTTTCCGGTGATTGGCCACATGTCTGGGAGACATTTTTGTTGCTTTTGAGTTGGAATAATTAGCATGAATTAGGCGGAGCTTACCAGTCGCTATAATAATACTTACGCAACCAATTTTGGATGTCACAGATGAGTCAGCTCTACTAAAGGGCTTGAAAATAGGTTTTTTAGCGTTTTGTCTCCCAGGTTGTCTTTTAAACTTTCGCTTTTTTGGGGTTTTTTCATGCATTTTAAAACTGAGACAAAGATAATCACGGTGATAATGCTATAAAATGGATATAGGTATTTTGCAACCAATCTTAATCTCTAGAGGCGCAAATAACAGTTTTGCAATATACGATTGCTGATGGATGAACAAAAGGAGCCAATGAGAGACCTTTTGTTTTCGTCCACCAATATTACCGCGATTACGTGACGTGAAAGCCAGCTATAGTTTGTTTTATTATGTGAATACACTAATATCCGCTTAATTATTTAGCAAATTTTGTATTGTACTACAGTCTCGGTCACAAATGTTGTAACACAGACGGAAATTCGACCCCTCTCCCCCTTTCAATGTTGATGTTTATGGTTTCGAATGCAAAAACCGACCGGTAAACGCAACATTGAAGGGAGGGGGGGGAACAAAGGAGGGGTACGTTTTTAATAGCTCGGATGGGCTTTTCCTTGCTGTTCTAGCGAAGTGTTACAACTATTTATAACCCAAGTTGTAGACTGTTAGTTCACTTAAGATTAAACTGATAGAGTTTGCAAAATTTAGCTTTCCTCAGCATATATGAGAAGGCGATATCTCAGCGAGTATGGAATCATGAAAGTGAACGACGTTTTTAATTGTTTTTGAAAAGTAGCTGAGATCTTTTGTCGACAAAAAGAGATTAAATATGCGGCCATTTTTGGCTCTGTAGCGTAAAATTACACGTAAAATTACACCCAGGCTGAATGATTCGGTTAATGTGAAACAATTCAAGCGTTTTTCTTCCATTTTTTCGCTGTATATATCAGCTTCTCAAATAACACAATTTGTCCGGCAAAGTTCCAGTTCCAGTGCTTCCTGTTCTTGTTAAACGCTTGAGTGCGGCATTGTGTTTGACTTAAGTTTTTCCTTTTTGAAGATTAAATTTTCCGGTGTTTTTGCAGTGTCGTTAGTTAAAAATAACACATATATAATCGAACACTCTCAACCAAAGGTTGGCTCTCATGCGCGAAATTAGAGTAGAATTCGGGGTCTCAAATCCTAGTTATATAATTTGACACCGGAAGTCAGCAACATGCGCTGAATCACGTCACGCCACGCCGCGCAAAACAAGGTTGTCATAGCCTAATTTTAAGTAGGGTTGCATTTGTCAAGCCCAAGCTGTGTAATGATGATCTCTTAGGTCGGCCACTTGAACTGAACCACGCCAAAAAGGAGTACGTTTCTCTTACAGAGCTAGAATGTGAAAGCGCAGTTTAAAGTACTGGCCTGGGTTGCTAGAAGCATGGATAGCGCTAACCAGCGTTAAATACCATGGAAACCTATCGGTTTTGATACCTCTGAACCGACGGATAGCGCTAACCAGGCTTCGAGCAACCGGCAACCGGCCCCTGTTGTATAATTTTACCCCTGGGGTCCGCTGACGAACCCTGAACCACGTCTTGATAAGTAATCTCAGTTTCTCACGCAAAGCTAGTACACTGTGATGGCACAATTTAAAGCACGGTTGGGGGTCTCACGTCCTCTGGCATTTAATTTGACCCCTGGGGTCGACGACGGCTACGGCTAAAGCAAAGGAAAGGAACTTTATTTAAGTGTCTAGTCGTTCTGAAACTAACAATTAACGCAAATCAAGTCAAGAGAGAGAGAGAGAGAAAGTCAAAAGAGGGGAAATCGGAGTACCCGGAGAAAGCCTCTCGGTGCCTCTTTTCACTTTGATCACCTGAAAGACCCTCATATGCATTTCCTTCCTTTCCCAGGGCTCTCTTTCTGCGAGAATCTTCGATCAAATCCGCATTCCAGAAAGTCAGATGAAATCATGGAAAAACGATCGGTGTGAGGTCTGCTGCACCGATCTGAATCAGCTCAAGCGAGAGGCGGTTGCGATGGTGAACACGCTGGAAGAATCCCAGTTCCTGGCTTACTACAACATTCCCGGATACGTGGTGGGGCCGAACGCTGAACAGTTAATACGGCGGGCGGACAAGCAGCGCCTTCAAATGGGCGTTACCATGGATACGGCTGAACGCAATGGCGTGACGTATGTTAAACCGGAGGAAACGGGCGTGAGTTCCTCATTTTTGTCGAGGTAGGATTATCCTAGTAAAAGAATAGACTCTGTTGGATAACGACTGGACACAAAAAGACGCGGAGCTTAAATTAAACACATGCTCCAGTGAATCTTTCAGTGGCTAAAATACTAAAAGAATCCCTCATGTTTCTTCTTGGGGAAGATATTTGAAATGTTTCTTATTTTAGGGCTTTTTTTTTTCAGAGCTGCTCAAAAATTGCTGTCTTCCAAGAAGAAGAAGAAAGGACACAAACAGGAAGTTACCACCACTCACCCCTCCCCTGCTGTAGAATTGGCGCCCTCAAGACCCAGGCCAAAAGAAACCCAGCCTTACCCCTTCCCCACAAATTTCAAGGAAGTGCTTCGGCTATCCAGCCCTGCTGTGCCACCAGGCCTTCTTAAGATGCATACAAAGAGGACAGATGGAAAAGTAAGGGAACGCCTCTTAGCCAGGAGTGCATAGTTCATAACCTCGAACATAGAATTGCCATACTTAGTCTCAGCATTTTCAGAGACTCGACTACTTTCACGAGTGACCACTATTATTATTATTATTATTATTATTATTATTATTATTATTATTATTATTATTATTATTATTATTATTATTATTGGAAAGTCTAGCGTTCGCAAGAAGTGCGCGCCCTGGTCATGGCTTTGATTGTAAAGTAAGGCGTCCATAGAACACGATGAGTGATTTTTTGTTGTGTTTTCAAAGCTGGGAGCTTGAGCTCCAAGTCATAAGCGTCTGTCCTCACTGTTACTAAACGTGTCCGGATGCTAAACTTGAAGGTCTGTT
>NC_090882.1:5212239-5242239 GCF_036669935.1 Montipora foliosa
GAGGATGCATTTTTTGGATTTTATTTGCGTAAAAATGCACGATTTCTGCGTTAACGCGATCCCTGCAGTGTGCTTATTGCATATTATATTTATATCATGTTCATTCAATTAATTAACAATAAACCATTTGCTATCTTTCAGGCGAGAACTCAGATTGGGAAGAGAAAATGAATTCTCACATGTTTTTCACAGTCCATATTTATCAGTACCGAGTGGAGAAAAACTCGAGGAACGTTGGAGGAGGTATTGGTGTTCATCTTGATTTGTTAAGCGCTAACTCATTTTATGAAACACGGAAAGTTCATTGCGACTTTTGGGTTTCACAGTTGGGTTTCTTGGTGTTGGAGTGCTTCGCAATTACGTATTGAAAACAGAAAACCGAAATAAGTACTTTGGCCAATCAAAAACGCTAGAGACAATTAAAAGCCAATAGCAAATATTTGCAAAACAAATATTTGCAGCCGTTGCGAAGCCCGGGAAATCGCGTGCGAACAAATTACAATTGATTTTGCCTTTTTTTCCTGATTGGCTGAGATTTTGGCGCGAGATTTTTAAGCCAATTAAAATGGGATATCACTTTTGACCCTTGAATTAAATTGATTTTTTTCCTCAGTCCATGGAGGTCGCTCTCGGCTCCACTTGATCGATCTTGCCAGCTGCGAGGGATACACTGGGTCCAAGAAAGATGGCGGGGCGAGTAGCATGTCTCTGTCGGGACTCGGAAACGTCATCATCTCGCTCATAAATGGCGCCAAACACGTGCCACACAGGTGGGTACGGCTAATCAGCTTCAACATATTTTAGCCGGACGGATAGACAGATTCTAAAGGCGAGTAAAAGTTGATTAAAAACGAATAAAGTGAAATGAAACAGGTTTGAAGCCAGATAATGTGGATAATCAGGAACCCATGACCCGGAGCCTACAACTCTACTGTGTTCGTGTAACGGCGTTTTCACAGACCGATTTATTTTTAGATTGAATTTCCCACGCATGAGACTCCCACAGGAGCCCGATGACCAATTACAAGAAATTAAGCTGACGTCATAGGGCCACCGAACCGGAACTGCCTTTGTTTTTTGACCTAATTCGCGGGAAGGGCTAGTCTAAAAATAAACCTACTTGTGAAAACGCCGTTTCACAGACGCTGTATGGAAGTTGCACGCTCCAGATGCATGGGCTCCTGGGATAATACATTACCTTGCGAAAAGTATAATAATAATAATAATGATAATGATAATAATAATAATGATAATGATAATGATAATAATAATAATAATGATAATAATAATAATAATAATAATAATAACAATGATAATAATAATCACTATTCAAAGTTCCGAAAAAAAATTTTTTGGCTCTTTGTTTGATTTTGTCTCGAACAGAGCAAGTAAAATTACGCGCATGCTCCAAGAGTCTATCGGAAATACGTCATGCCGTACCACTATGATTGCGCATGCGTCACCCTCGCTTCCATTCTACACCGAAACACTGGCGACTGTCCAATTAGCAAGCAGGCTTCACCGATTACGAAAACGAAAGGGAAAGGTAAGATTGAAAATGTTAATTCTCCATACTAAATGACTTCTTTTTGCGTTAGCTTTTGTTGTGTAAATTCGATTTAGATTCTATAGTCATGATAAGTGCTCTTTTTCAAAAGAGTTGTTTTATTAGAATAGTCAGGCAGACTATGACGAGATTTTGAGAATATGATACGAATAAGTGCAATGTTAAGATTTGTTATTATACTATAGACCTTATTCATAAATGGCGGTCGCATTTATAATTCTTTTGCCCACGTGCAAATTAGCCTACCAAGCCTCATTTTAGAGCAAGAATTCTTTTCAATTCCCTGTACGGTATCGAGGCTTGGTAGGCTAATTTGCACTTCGACAAAAGAATTATAAATTGACCGCCATTTATGAATAAGGTCTATTCTTGGTTATTCTTGGTTTGCATCCACGTGATGAGACGATCATGTTGGTGCACAAAACAAAAGAAAATGGCCTCACAAGTTTTGCACAATAATAGAGTCAAAGTCCCAAAAGACATTTGACCGCATTGTTCTGTGCACCAACGTCATGGCTGCTGTGACGTCAGATGCAAACCACTTGACGTGAGACTGGCATGACAATTTGGATAGAATACGAACAAAACCCCATTGCAGAATCAAAAACAAATATCGGCAGAAAAATGAGAAGGTAAATGAGAGATATCTCTTTTTATTATATAGATATTGATGAAATACCAGGATTACTGCTTTTACTAAAAAATCATATCTTCACCACGCGCAGTGAACATATCATTCTTATCTTTCACGTGTGAGGATATAGGTGTTGTCATGGTGACCAACACGATTACCCAATAATACTTGCAGCTCGAGAAGATAAAATTCGTATCCCCAAAGCGGCCATCTAATATCCTCTGTATCCTACGTTTTCAGTTCATTGATATAAGGTACATTTCAGCCTTCGTTACGCATGCACTCTTCTCCTAGAAATTTAATTTATATTTTCATTAAGTCATCCGAGAGTAACAATCATCAGTCGCCTTTAGAATTTTCGGAGAATTGTCATAGTTAATTATGATGTTAGTTAATATTTGTGTTTTAATTCAGTATGTTATGCCTGCTAATTTATCTTGAAAAGATCCGCTATACGTAAGGTCATGCCCCTTTATTAAAGAAAATTGTAGATTTTTGTTCCTTTATTTTTATTAATTTTTCTTGAATTATCATGGTATGCTTTAGCTATCCGCCCATTGTTTGGCTACAACAATGAACCATGGTGCCGGTTTAATTGTTTAAATTTGTTTTCATAACTTTAATCTATTTCTTCTGCATGTTTTATATTCTTTTGATCTCACACACACACACCACCCCGACGTTATATAAATCGACTTCGCCCTTGACTTGTAGCGCTTGAGTCGTAAATCGCTGTCGCGCAGTTCTTAAACTCCACTTTGGACCAAGTTTCGACTTTTTGTCCCCAAAAACGAAAACGTGGTGAGTAATAACAGCTTGATCTTCTCAGTTAGAATTCTTCCGAATTCATGTGAATATTTAACGTAAACATTTCTGACAACGGCGTGGTGGTCTCATGCATTTCACATTTCTTCAAAGTGCGTTCAGATACGAGATTGCTGAGTTTATTTGCCAGGATGCAGATCATATCGAGCAAGAAACTTGTAAAAGGATGAACATTGTTGAAATGGGAATATTTTCTTCTTTGTGCCTTCAACTAATCATTTTTTACCAATACCTGATGTTCGCGCGCCTTGATCACCGGGGTTTAAGTCAAGCTTCGTTTTCATAACCAGTCCAAAATATCTTACTCTATGTTTTAAAATGTGTTGTATTTGAATCGTTGCACAGCAGTTTTTAACCACAGAAATAGTCATTGCTTGCGGTAAGCAATTACTTCTAGGCTAGCCTTAATAGAAAAGTTATTCTCTCTGCACGATACCATAGCTTTTAAGTAGGTACACGTTCATATTTTTAAAAGCAAGTTAAATGTTCTCGCATTGACAGTGTAACTTTGTTTTCGAATCTGTTTATCTCGCTGTTATTAAATGAAACTGTTAGATTAAATTTTTAATGATGTTACGATTTGTTCACATAACACAAAGGGAACTAAAAATTTAATCTAACGTGATTTTTCACCTGGGCTAGTTCTGTTCCGTCCACACAATCAAACTGCGAATATCTAATACAATATTATTTTGAATATATGGCAGTTTTGATAACGCAACAAGTTTGAAAGAAGCAGCTAAAACTATTCACATTTCTTCAAAAAACAGAGTTTAATGAAGAACAGGGAACCGAGCATATTTTTTACTTGTATCACAAAAGTCATCCATTCACAGATAACATATTTGATTGATGGCTGGTGGGAGAGCTGATTACCATATGAATTAAAATCGGCAGTTCGTTCTAAAGCTCTTTTTCACAAACATTTCGTTTTGTGAGATAGCTACAAATAACACAAATAATTATTTTATTTCACGATGAGTAGGGAGACGTTCAAGTTATTAAATTTTTTTTTTTTCCAAATTGCGTGCGAAACTTGGTACCCCGTGGTGTAAATTTAAAATGTTCACAATAAACAAAGTTCCAGCTTTTCCTAATGGAGAAGCAAAAATGATTTCATTTGTGGAACTCTAAATTTAAATAAACTAGGTACTTAAAAAACGCCAGCGCAAAGTCTAAATTTCTTTGAGTGATTTTTTAGGTATTGCATGTTGGAGATAGTCATTTTTGGACCTGCCCCTGGGGCGATAAGGTTACTTATCTCCCTGGGTGTACATGAGGTCCTTTGTTTTTCAGTTATCAAGTATCTTTTTCGTCATGCTGGGAAGAAGTTAAGTTCGGAAACATCGAATCCGCTATCGTTTGTTTCAGCTATCATTTTGTACGTGATAGTTTTTATTTGTGGAACAAAGATTTTGTTAGTGGTGGTTTGTATATAAGAAAAGCCCATGTGGAGCGGAAGAAAAAATATTTCATAAGCTCAAAGACAAATTCTTCTAATAGTTCTTTCAAAGGAGAAAATCACTTAGCCGTAAAATCTAAGATCGAGGTCAGACACTCCCGCCAATTCGATCACTGGCGGAAAGCCCTACGAGCCAATCAGAGCAGACGCAAGATTAAACAAGCACATCTAACGAGCCAATCAAAACGCAGCTGGCGCAAAGCGCGGGAAAGCCGTGTAAGCACAGTACTGTCTTATGATTGGTTTAAATAGTACCCAGGACACGTCGATTGCTTCAAAAGTCCAGGGAATTTTTTGGCCAGGGACCAACTGAGGCTTCAAAACGCAATATAATGACTTCTTGACTTCTTGTTGTCTATTTCAATTTGTTCATTGTGATTGAAATGCGATTAATTATGTCTACAGGAGGACCAATTTTTAAAAGAAAATATTAGTACTATACTCGAGTTATGTTACTAAATTGTCGTCTCTACTATTTTTTCAGGGTTCAAGTACAAGTTCGTCCGGCGGTGAAAGTTCCTGCGACGAAGCCCGAATCCGAAAGCCGAGACTTCGTACAGCCGAGCCTAGACTTCGGACCACAGCATTGAACGAAAAACTCCGCGAAGACTGTCCGATCGATGGGCTGGGGAGTTCCGACTACAACTCGAGCACTGGCGAAGAATCCTGCGACACTGTGATTTACGTCGGTCCCGACGGGGCCATCAGTGATAGGGAGCTCACAGATAACGAGGGCCCGCCAAAGAGGCTCCCTATTAAGAACTCAAGGGTGTCCAGTAGCACGAGGTCCCTTGTAAGAAAACTCGAGTCGATTGAAAACGAAGAGACGGATGATTTCGAAGACAACGGAGAGTTACAGCGTGAAGTTGAAGGAAGCGAGGATAAGGGAAACCTGGTGGAAGCGAAAGTGCAAAGAGATATATTGTCCGAGCGAGAGGAAGGCGAGGGTAGTGAATGCTTCACGGAAGATTCGTGTTACGAGACGGAAATCGAAGTTGCGTCGGAAAACCGAGGGACTAGTCGGAAACGACTCCTGGACAAAAAGAACAGTTCGTTAAGTAGTTTGGAAAGCTCACAGGAAGAGGCTAAAAGGACAAAGACTTCTCAGAGTGACAGTGGTGAAAGCTCTAAAGGAAGCGATCTTTATAGTTCTGCATCAACAGAAAACAATACACTCATTATTCCCTCCACCTTGGGTCTCAACCTTGACGTTGATGAAAGTATGAATTCTCGCCACAGCACCGTTGTGATTCCCGTGCAGTCGTTTCCTGGCGAGGATTCCAAGCTGCGCGCACGCGTAATGAGTCCGGAGACTTCTAGTGAGTCATCAGATGCGGAAAGTATTGTGATGGCCAAGGCGCCTTCTTTTTCGTTCTTAACTTGCGAAGCTGTGAATGATATCCAAACTGATTCTGCCTCAATGGAATCGCTTAACATGGAACAAAACATGCATCATTACGACCAGTCTCGTTACAATGGTAACGCAACTAGCTACAGTAATAGTTACGTAACTGACTCTAGAAGTTCTCTCAACTACAGGCCTGATTTGTGCGACAAATCACATCACTTCGAGAATCGAAAAAGTCACCTTGAGAGTAAAACCACAGCCGAACTTATCAAAAACTGTTTGCCACCATCTCCGACGTCAGATACGAATGAACTTTGTTATGTTGTGGAAGAAACCCGAGAAACGAGCTCCGAAGAACTGTCGTACGATGACAGCGAAATCGTTTGGGGAAAGGAGAACGCCGACCATGCGATCATCGCCGAAGCTTTTTCCGAAGAAGAGGAAGAGCAAGAAATGGATGCTGATGACTCGCAGAGGAATTTTACTGGAACTGAGACAGATGTTTTGTTTCCGGAACTCGAGGAGCGCTTTCAAGATGTCAGCGCATGCGTATCACCGGAATTGTCCACGGAGAAAGCCATTAATCAGAAATCGGGCAACCGTCAAAATTCCGACGATAGCGCCACGGACTCTGACACGGACATGACACGCAGCTACACGTTTGAAACGCCATTGAAAACGTTCTATCGTCTTGTACCGTCGCCTCAGTCTTCCTCAACCGAGGATGAACTCGAGGACATTCAGATGTCGAAATCTTTCCACAGCAGTAAAACGTTGTCCCCCATACCAGAGTTCCCGTCCGTTGAGTCTAACTTAAATCGAGCGTCGCTTGATGTCAAGAACCGTGCGAGCTGTAGTTACAGCATTGTCAGCGTCGAGATTGATGATGGAAATAAAACTGTTCTTGTTGAAGGAAACAAGGAAAGTATTCCCGTTGAAAACATGCAAGTTACAAGTAACAAGGGCGACCTGCGCTCGCTTCTTCAAAAATTTGTCGCCGAACAACTCAGAGAGTGCGAAGGAGAAAAATTTTCATCGTGGTACGGTCGGCCGGGGTCGCGGCATTTCGAGAATAGACGACCACGTTCGAAGCCGAATCGACGCATTGCTCCTTCGGCTTCGCGTGATTCGTCAACTAACGAAAAATTGTTACCGCCACTTGTGCCGCAAAAGCGCACTTACACAGAGACTGCAAGACTCGTCTCCAGTCCTAAACTGCGGTATAAAGGCGAGAGGGACTATGACAGTGACGTTGCGCCGTGCAACTACAAAACCCATGAAGGGGATGAATCCAGCGACAGTGCAAAAACGGAGCCGTGGTGTACGCCGCGCCGCGGCGTTGCACCGCAACGCTTCAGGTCCACGCCACGGCTTTCGTCGCTCTCGGTTGGTAACGTGGAAACAAGCGTTACGTTCCTTGGAAGTGAAGACGAAAACAATAATTTTCAAAAAGCAAACTGTTTTGAAAGACCTTGTATTATAGAGGACGACGAGGGATTAAATCATTCGTACAATTTTGGGCGCCCAGAAATGTCCACTTACGGGATCGACGAAAGCAAGGGTCATTATATTGAGACAGAAAACCCAGTAAATCGACGTGGACGCGCATCGTCGAGCTCGGTGTCTAGTGTTGTGAAATTAACGTATTGCGGATCAGAACTTACAGCTAACGAATACATCAAGAAATCCGATAAATCGTCGACGAACGACTTATCGTGTACAAGAGCGATGACAACTTTTCCTTCGCCTGCAATCTCCGTCTCTGTGGAAAGACCAATGATAGAGTACATTCCATTAACGCCTGAGACACCGTACGCTCCGCAAGAACAGTTCATCACACGCTTTCACGATCGTGGCACTCCTCCGCGAGTAATCTACCGATTGTCTGGCGAATTCTTCGCGACTATTCCTTCGGATGCTTTATCGGGTTCGCAAGTAACCGAAGATGCGGCCGCTTCCAAAGGAGGCGCCAACCGGCAGTACCGGTTGTCTGGGGAATTTGTGGCAACGTTTACAACGGCCAACGAAACCCAAAACGTCTCCACACTGGCTTTGACGTCATCGCGCACGGAAGATGGTAGCGCCAAAACAGAGAGTACTGAGGTGGTCTGGGTACAACACGAGCCCGTGCTATCAGCTGGAGATGTGACAGCGGATGAATTGTCTTGCTCTGAGACTCCAGTACCGACAAGGAATGGAAAATTTGGAAAATTCAAATTTTTTAGGTGAGTGGATGAGTTGATGTCCAACTGAAGAACTTCCCTATCTTACAGTGAGTTCGATCGAGGGCCAGTCATTGAGAGGGCTTTTAATTAAAATTGGCGTCCTAAATAGTGTTTCACTCCTGTTAAACGCTTTAACAGTTCGCCAAGAAAAATGAAAGTAAAGAAGATGATCAACTTAAAGTGTATATGACAGATTTTCTTTAGTAAGTCAATCGGAACATCATGGTTTTCTGAGATAAAACAACCAAAAAATTTCCAAACCGATTTTCATTCGCTGCCTTTCAGTCTTTTAAAAATCGGGGTTTTCAATTCCGGTGGGGTGTAAAACCGCGCTAGTAAGGAGACTGGGAATAGCAGGCCGGGACTTCAATACAGGGATGCAGGGAATTTTAGGGTTAGAAATTTTGTTCTTTTGTCTTTTGCATTATTGCAACCAAATACAACGCACCTCAGAAGCACTTTCAGCAACTTCTGAGTCTTGAAAAAAGGAAAATTCGGACCCTGGAAAATTTCGTTCTTGTATTGACGTCACAGTTCTGCTATCCCCAGTCTCCTACTAGTGCGTTTTTTTATACTCCGCCGGAAGTGAAAACTGGATTTTTAAAATGATAAAGGACAAGGAAGGAAAATCGGTATGGAATGTTTTTGGCTCTTTTTATCTCAGAAACACGTGAATGATTTTCGATTGAGTAAATAAGGAAAAATCTGTCACATACACTTTCAGCAAATGAAAGCAGGCCTGAAAAGATAAGATAAAACTAGTGTTCGCTTATTTTCCTTGTCCGTTTTTCTTTTTTTAGCCGGGACCGCGGTAGTTACAGCAGCGGTCATGCTAGTGACAGCAGCATCCCAGACTCCAGTGGTTTCCGCGGACGAAGTAGATCGCTAAAAAGAGCGAAGTCATGTGAGTACAATATATTATCCTCTTGAGTTTATTTCAGTTATTTGTACGGTTTGACCTAAGGAGAACATCGCTACCCGCCTGTTCACCGAAGTTGAGTCCTTTCGGCGAGCGTCATGGAATAGCTCGTGATGTACACAGGATGGCGTAATTGTCATCAACGCCGTCTGTCAACTCTGCGATCCTATGTGAGCAGACTTTCAGTCTGAACATGAATCGAAGGACTGTCTTCGGGTATTCCGGTTTTCTTTCCCCATCAAAATGGACTTTCAGCTTAATTGCATCTGGTTGTGGTGCTTTGCTTCGAGATTTTACAGGAACCATAAAGTGGTTCTCAGAGCTCCTTAGATCTGCTTTCGACCCGATCTCGTACAGCCGCACCCTTCGCAATTCAACGAGTTTCCTAAAACTAGAAGGAAGGGCCGTCAACGCGGCCAATTCCTCTTTTGGTTGTTTGTTTGTTTGTTTGTTTGTTTGTTTGTGTAATCTGGATCACCTTCCTCTAAAGCTTCACGTTTCTTTCCTCTTCCTTTATGTCTTCAGTATCTTCGCGATCTGACGCAGCCAGCAGCAGCGGCTATGAGAGCATGCGCAACGATGCAAGCCATGCCTCTAGTGATAGTTGCAGCGAGAAAGGATTTAGCCGGGGAAAACGAAAAGGTATGTACGTCGTTTGAAGAATCCATAGGTGGCCACCACATTCTCACTGGTAGACAAATTGTATAATGTTTTATGCCATATCTTAACGAGTCTTCAATGTTAACAGTCCCGTGGGTGAGTTCTTCTTTGTTTACTACACCCCCCCCCCACCCCCCACCCCTACCCCCAGGTAAATGAAATAGATAAATCATAAATCGAGATCACGACTATGGACTGGTTCCTCCTCACCAATTAGCTACTTTCATGTAACCCCACAAATTTTGCAGAAATTATTGTTTTTAAATGCACTTGGGAATAGTTGACAATAGTTTACGCAAAATTTGTGGGGAAAACAAAACCGTTCCTGTTAAGGAAACTACAATAGGGGACAATCTGCCTTGGGACAGTCCACAAATTCGTCACGGAAAAGACATTGTTTATGTAAATCGAGCTATAACAACCTATTTCACTTTAACTGAGGCGTGTTCACTGTTCACTTTCCCCAGTTTCCCCTCGTACAACGTCGTCGTCGACATCAACAACAAGGCCACAAAACAACAATGGTTGCCGTCATACTTGAGAGAAACACATTGTAACACGAGTGTTGACACTATTGCAGTGTCAACTCTCTGGTGTTTTGAATCCCCGGGAGAACAATGAACAATATAACTTGATTTAACACTAGTGTTAACTCCCTAATACGACGACAAGCAATGTCATTGGTTAAAAAAAGGAAAAATAATCGTGCAGCACGTGCTGCACGTGCTGCACGTATTTTAGCGCATATTTTCGCGGTGCTCTGCATGACGACAACGTGAAATCACGACAACGCGCGGCCAGTTTGGGAAGTACGGCGCAGAAAATTCAACATTTTTTATCGGGGATTCGGGGGCAGGAGGGGGAGTGACATAGATTGATGATCTACGTGTCGCGGAATGTACCAAGAATTTTGACCTCCATTGTTCACTACCCCCCCCCCCCCCCCCACCCTACCCCAGCCCTATAATTATAGCTACTTAAACTGGCCAGCGAGGATAGAGACGTGGTAAGGTGGTGATTATAACCCCCACTCTACTCTCCTATCGCTTTCCACAATATTTGAAGACAAACTGCATTTTGGCTCATCAAGGGACCATTTATTGCAGGGCTTTATGGGCGAAGCAGATCCTCGTCCCCAGGAAGTGGTTCCAGGATACGAAAATATTCGCCCAAGCGCTGGTTTTCGAGAAAGTCGTTGGAACCAGTTCAAATAACAGTTTACGAAGTTGATGACTTAGAGAGAGTTCAAAAAGCTATGGAATCCGATACGGACTTCAAGGTACAATTCGTCACCGTTCATTTAATGATGCAGCTCTCTGTAAAAGGAGCTTTGTTTAAGTGTCTTGTCGATTTAGCGCTGGAACACTAATTGGGAACACTGTAAAATGAAATTAACAATCAACGCAAATCAAGTCAAATGAGCCTAACGGTCACTATAATGTGTGATACATACATGAAATAACGAGGAGTGTCAAACGAGTGTCAAAAAACGAAACAAGTTGCTCTGTCCAATCACAACAAATGCAACGATCAAGCAATCCGCCATTCATATCGAATAGCAAACAAAGGCCGCCGGCGGCGAAGCGCTGATCCTGGAGATCAGTAGATATGTAAGCTGATAACCGAGATTTAGCAAACCAATCAGAACTTCAGAAAGGCATTGGAGGTTGAAAATCTAACGGTGTTTTATGTTTTTGTCTTTGAACAGTGGCAGGTCTCCGAGAACAGAAAGTCACGAATCGCATCTCTGCGTCAGAGACAACACGACCTAAAAGATGAGTTCACTGAAGCCAAACATAGACTCGTAGACGAAAACCAAAGATGGAGTTATGGATGTAAGTCCCCAGTTTGTTGTTGTCGTAATAGCCCACTTTCGATATATCAAAATTCAATCCTAAACAAATCCTTATATTTATTCACCATGCAGAGCCTCCAGATGATGCTTTTTGTCGAAAGTGTCTATTTTCAAAACGGCTACTCCTAGATTTTTGCGGGAACAAAGCGGAGCGGCATTGCATTCCGCGCACGCGCGATTTTGCATTTTTGGACCAATCAGAAGAGTTTCTGTCATTTGGCCTAATCTGATTGGTCATTATTTTGCGGGACCTGTATTCTAAATTTAGATAATACCGTTAACTGATGGGTCAAGGCCAATTGAGACGAGATCGACACTTCTGGATTATTGCTTCTGGTAATATTTAACAATTAGACCCGTAGCCCGCAAGGGCTCCGGGTCAATAGCCCGTGAGGAGAATCCGAATGGGCTGTTGACTCGTGGCCCTTGAGGGCGAAAGATCTAATTGTTTTAGTATCACCTAAGTAGTCGGACAGAAAATGAAATAATAAAGTTTAAGAAATATTTATTTAGGAATAAAACGCACGAAAGCGTCACGCTCTAGTAACATAGCTAATTAAAATGCAGGATTTGCATTAGTCCACCAGTTGGGTGATACAGAATATATATATTCCCATTAAAAAATCTCTTCTGTTTTTTTTTTCTTACTGATTTTTCTGAGTCATTTCCTTTTTGTGTGATGTCGTGATTGGTTGGTCCTGCCGGTATTATATTCTTAGCAATTAATGGGACAAACTGTATCTTCGTAATGATTATGTAAGAGTAAAATTTGTTGCATCAAGCAGAAATGGTACTTCCAGTGTATCGGCGTATTGCTTTTTGAACTCCCGCGCGATTCCTTGGGTCGACGTACTATTTACCAATAAAAAGATTATATTCTTTTTTTTTTTTTTTTTTTTCAGTAAAAGCTGAAAAAGAGCTTAGTGTTGAAGACCCAAGATTTATAAATGCTCTTGAGCAAGAAAACCGAAAACTGGAAGAGCGAATATCAGCCTGCAAGTCTAACATTATGATGGTGACGTCATTTGATGTCCTGACGACACAAGTATGAGTCACGTGACGACACAGACCCACCTTGATGAGAGCACATTTTGTTGAAGAAAACAATTCTTTTCTCTTCATTCATAAAGGGATTCTTCTCGAAATAACTTTAGATGTGTCAAACAATATTCGATCGTGAAATTTCAGACTTAAAAAACTGTTCTAACATTATCGGAAACTAAATATTTTTAGTCTATCCTCACGATAATTATATCCTGGAAAGCTTCAGTGCGATGTCCCCAAGATCATCCCTTATTCTAGCTAGGCAAATGTATATTTTGCAATTTGGACAAGAGATGTGTTTAAAGAATTTCTGTCTTACATCATGGGTATTTCTACCCTGGTGAATTTCCTCGACAAAGACGGTATCTCAATACGACAATATTTTTCTTTCTTAAGAAGTCTTGTAACATGAACTGAGATGTTTTGCAGTGTACATAGCAAAGTTTGACTTTAGGATAGCGTTTATCATATATTAGTTAGAGTTGAAGCAATTACAACGCATTGCCACACAGCGAAACAAAGTTTTGCACTTGGAATTTTCGTTGGCAATTTGGAAGGTCCCAGTCTGAAACACTGAAAAGTTAGTTAATGTTTAATTGAAAAAGCACATTTCTTCAAAACCTTCCAATTAATATAACTTCCAGAATTCTATAGCTACTGAGTGTGACATTCCTTATTGCATTGTATTTTCCAAACCTTGTTCGACTAAAAAGTTTTCTCTCAATCTTTCATGGTCTGCAAAAAATAGTTTTAGAATACAATTTTAAAAAAAGAAAAACATTTTGTGTTGTGTGTCTTTTTAAGAGCTTTTTGCCTTTTGTTGTTAACGGAGAAATGATGGATATTTCCTCACGGAGCTTTTAAAATTCAAAGAAGTAACACTCATCGACCAATTTGTAAGTTACGGCGCGTATAGGCCCGGTTAAATGGTTTTGACATTTGACCAACATTGAACGGATGCTGGGCAAATGTTGGACACAAAAACAAAGTTGTGCGGAGGCCGCTCAAACGGTTCCCGCAACATTGCGCTAACAACAGAACCAACACTTTCGCGAAATTTGATTGCGAGGAACTAAGAACTAGAAACCAGTCTCCCTTGTGCAGATAAACTACGCCATATTGACTTTTGCGGCCTGATGTGAGCATGCGTGTGTTCTACAACTGTTGAACAGAGTGTTCAAACGACTTCAGCACTATTCAACATTTTCGTGAACAAAGGAAAAGTTTGAAAAGCCGTTAAATGAAAGTTTAAACCGATTTAAACTTGATTCACCATGCTTTAATTGAACAAGCTTTCAACACTTCTTTGCGCTTTCAACAATGTGGACGAGCTGTTCAAACACACCAAACATTTGGTTCAACCAGGAGCCCATCTGGAGCGTGCAACTTCCATACAACGTCTTTGAAACGGCGTTTTCACAAGTAGGTTTATTTTTAGACTAGCCCTTCCCGCGAATTAGGTCAAAAAACAAAGGCAGTTCCGGTTCGGTGACCCTATGACGTCAGCTTAATTTCTTGTAATTGGTCATCGGGCTCCTGTGGGAGTCTCATTTGCGGGAAATTCAATCTAAAAATAACCTTACTTGTGAAAACGCCGTTGCACGAAAATAGGTAAGTTGCACGCTCCGGGTGAAGGGCTCCTGGTTCAACAAAGTGTTGAATGCATGTTGAAGCAAATATTGAAACCGTCTAAACATGCTTTATTACTTCCTTCCAGTTTTTGCACTCGGGCCATCAATTAATTTAAAAAAAAAAACAAGTGGCCGTAATTTACAATAAAGAAAGGGCAAACTACTTTTGTGAGATATTCTTGTATTTTTAGATCTTTGAATCACGCATCAAAAATCATCGTTTCAATTTGTGAAATATCTTGAGAATAATAATAAAATATACGTAACGGACGTTTCCAAAAGCACGGCAAACCAGTTAAATATTTTCCTTACTTTTATTGACATTGATTAACTTTTTATTCGATTTTGAGAACAATAATTATTATTATAATAAATAGAAAGCATTATAATTTGCTACTGAAATGAATTAGTGAGATCCGTTTGTTAAGTCTTTAATTAATGCCGCCTGCGCGTACATGGTTCAATATTAGGGCCGATTTACACGGTACGATTTTTGTCGCATGCGACAAGCTCACAACAGGCCTACGACAGGACTGACGAGTCACGATTGTCGCAGCGTTTTAAAAATGTTTTAAAATGCTACGACATTTTTTCTGACGTACACAACAATCGTAAATCATGTCGTGGCCCTGTCGTAAGCCGTTGTCGCATGCGACAAAACTCGTACCGTGTAAATCGGCCCTTAGGGACTTTAAGGAAATTAGCGGTGTTTGTTTCTTTCGGTGACCCACTTTGAATCGTGAGCTGACGCGAGCAGCTTTTGCGTGTGTGGCTTACGCGCGTGCGCTCAGCTGAAAACCATTTCGAGCCTCCTTAAACGCTTTGCTCCGCATATAACCACAGGTGCCCCAAGCTCTACGATTCGCGCGTGACGGAATCTAAACATCATATCAACGTCACCGTTAATTTGCATAATATCGAAATTACAAAGGTTTGTATGGGAAAAATGTATCGAATTGGGAGGAAAAGTTAGGAGTGATTTTTCAACAAAATGTTCTCACCTGAACTCCTTTGCAGTTCCTTTTGTGTCTTTTGTGGTTTCTAGGTCGATTTGAAGCGATTTCGTGGAGTTTCTGTTCCAACTGTTTCTCTCTCTATTATATCTTACCAAACGTAGGAGGCTTAGCGACCCGGCCTATGAGTCAGTGATGAGTCAAATTACTCACTCACCCGGTGGCCAACGGTCAGCTTGATCCCATGAACAATAGCACCCTAAAAAGGCCTATGTACGACAATGAGAAAGGAGACGGTAAGAAACCCCCATGAACAAGTTGACTGTTAGCCACCGGGTGAGTATGTAGTTTGACTCATCACTTACTCATAGGCCGGGTCGCTAAGCCAACTTGAAACAGTTGGGCACGAGGGATAAGAGTTAAGCCTAATTTGATGGATATCGACGGAAAGATTGTGATTATTATATAATTCCCTCGCCACCGTGACGATAATGGTCCCCTGAAACTTACGATGGTTGTGCTCTGTTACTATCTGCCGTGGTCCACGTTGAATTTGGATGCGATTGGAGCCTTTGAAACGACTTTACGGCTGTCTTCCGTCAACGGATTCGGTCGCTAGTCTCCTACTTTGGTAAGACACAAGAGAGAGAAACAGCTGGGACAGAAATTCCGCGAAATCGCATCAAATCGACCTAGATACCACAACAGACACAAAAGGAACTACAAAGGAGTTAAGGTGAGAAACTTTATTGAAAAATTACCCCTAATTTTGCCTTGCAATTCGATACATCTTTCCTCATACAAACCTTTGTAATTTTGCAATTATGCAAATTAACGGTCATGTTGATAAATTCCGTCTCGCGCGAAGCGTAGAACTTGGGCGACCTGTGGTATAACAAACAATGTTATAGAACCTAAATCACAGTAGAAAACAAACACGTTCTCGTTTAGATTACTCACCTTCCAATTTAGTCTCTAAAGAGAATCGGAGGCTGGCTTTGACTGAATTTTGTCGCACTTGCTTTGAAGAGAACTGTGCTGCACATGCCACGTTTTCGCAAAAAAAAATGCAGTTTGAGGCTGATCGTAACGTTTCAGACAAGTCACTAGAAAAAACCTCCGCAGTCAAGTTTATTTTAAAGTTTTACAATCACCTACTTCCCGGGCGCCGCCATCTTGAATAAATGTGACGTAATTTGTTTACCCTGTTGCTATTTGTGTCAAAACAATAGGACAACCCTATTACATTACAATTATTCAAGATGGCCGAGTTGGGAAATTTGAAAGTGAAAATGAACAATTCTAAAATTCATTTTTCCGCATACAACCATCCTTTAATGAAAAAAAATGTCCAACAATATTTTGTAAACATCATTTCCTCTGGTTTAAACTAATTATACCCTAACATTGTTCCTTTTAAGAGCAGAATGTTTCTAGGCAGCGCCGAATTCACGAGAATGAACGGGCCGTTTAAACGAATAAATGCACTTGTTTTCCACACTATATCGGTGGTTTTTACGTGGCTCCAGTTCCGCTACGTTGGTGAACGAAAGATTAGATCTAACATAAGCTCTTCTGTGTTGGTCCAACAGCATTTGTAAATTATTGTCATTGTTAATTACTCTAGGGTTCGGTTGCAAAAACAAATTCAAAAGAAAGCCTTTGCTTAAGACTCGTTTTCAAACAGAGGCGGCCGTGAGTTCGAAATACAGCCCATTGAACCTAATACAACATCTAGTCAGCTTCGCCTTCAGCTTCGTCTTCGTCATCGTATTCTCCTTCTTCCTCGGCCGTGGCGTCCTGGTACTGTTGGTACTCGGACACCAGGTCATTCATATTGGACTCGGCCTAAAAGGACAGCGCAAAGACTGGGTGAGTTTGTTTTTGTTTCGTTTGGAATCACGTGGCACCCTTCACATATTTTTCCATGGCCCTATAAGGCCTACAGGTAACGTTTCGCCCTTCAAAACTAGGCTTCTTGATTGAAAGGCGATTACGATGTCTATTGAGCCACCAAGACCTATGTAACATTATAGCTAGAAATTTTTCTATGAAAGCCAGAAACAAGTAACCACAAACCAGTGCTGTTTTCATTGTGCGTAAGATTCGATGAGGTTTTTGTAGCAGCAACTCGGAGCAAATTTTGTGGCTGCACGAATGCACCATGCCTCGAGCAAGATCGAAATCTTTGACTATCGCTGCAACAATTCGCGGTAAAAGCGTACCTACCCCGAGAGGGTACTAACCTCAGTGAATTCCATCTCGTCCATTCCCTCTCCTGTGTACCAGTGCAAGAAAGCTTTTCTCTTGAACATAGCAGTAAACTGCTCGCCGATTCTCTTAAACAGCTCTTGGATGGCGGTACTATTACCAATGAAAGTCGAAGACATTTTGAGCCCGCGGGGAGGGATGTCACAAACAGCGGTCTTGACGTTGTTGGGAATCCACTCCACAAAGTAGGTACTAGTAAATTAATTAATCAATCAATCGACCGATCAGTTAGTTAACCTACCAGCTAGCAATAGGCCACTTTCAAAAATACCATAATACTCTGTTTGCCCTGCAGAGTTTTGCGAAAGCATTATCTCCAGTTTCTCTTGGGCCTTAAATGGTTTCAAGAGAAAATAAAAACAACGCTTATGCAAAATTTGGAGGGCAAACAAGGAGTATTATGGCATTTTTGAAAGTGAATGAAGGGGTAGTTTCTAAAGAAACTGTGGTGCTGCGTCGGTGGGGAAGTAGTATACAAAAATTTGGTTTATCAACGGAGTTGATAATGTAAATTGACCACCGTACAGAGATTCTAAAAGCTGACGTTTCGAGCGTTAGCCCTTTGTCAGAGCGAATCGAGGGATTATGGGTTACGTGTAGTTTTTATAGTAGAGTAGGAGCTACGCTATTGGTGGTAACATGGCAACGTGAAAAGTAGGAATATATTAGTTAAATGAAAAGCGTTCGTTGATACCGTGAGGATTAAGGGTGCCGATTTGAAAGATGAATTTTTGTTCCAGATTCTTGCGGCTTTCCGTCGTACTTAGATGTAGGGAAAGGCCGCAGATAGCCATGTGTTTTTTGGAGTGGTTAGGCAGATTAAAATGGCGAGCGACTGGCTTAGATGCATCCTTGTCATTCTTCTCAACATCGCGAAGGTGTTCGCGGAATCGGTCACCTAGTCGTCTACCTGTCTCACCAATGTATAATTTATTGCATAACGTACAGGTTATGCAATAAATGACATTTGCGGAGGTACATGTGAAACGATCGGTGATCTTAACAGATCGCTTAGGTCCCTATATCTTGCTAGTGTTAACAATGAAAAGACAAGTTTTGCATCGTGAGCGCGCGCATTTGACAGTGCCGGGTTGCTCGTTGGTTTTGAGCGCGCCTCTAACAAAAAAGTTGCCTACGTTTTTGTCGCGTAGGCAACTTTTTAGTTAGAAGCGCGCTCAAAACCAACGAGCAACCCGGCACTTTCAAATGCGCGCGCTCACGATGCAAAACTTGTCTTTTCATTGTTAACACTAGCAAGATATAGGGACCTAAGCGATCTGTTAAGATCACCGATCGTTTCACATGTACCTCCGCAAATGTCATTTATTGCATAACCTGTACGTTATGCAATAAATTATACATTGGTGAGACAGGTAGACGACTAGGTGACCGATTCCGCGAACACCTTCGCGATGTTGAGAAGAATGACAAGGATGCATCTAAGCCAGTCGCTCGCCATTTTAATCTGCCTAACCACTCCAAAAAACACATGGCTATCTGCGGCCTTTCCCTACATCTAGGTACGACGGAAAGCCGCAAGAATCTGGAACAAAAATTCATCTTTCAAATCGGCACCCTTAATCCTCACGGTATTAACGAACGCTTTTCATTTAACTAATATATTCCTACTTTTCACGTTGCCATGTTACCACCAATAGCGTAGCTCCTACTCTACTATAAAAACTACACGTAACCCATAATCCCTCGATTCGCTCTGACAAAGGGCTAACGCTCGAAACGTCAGCTTTTAGAATCTCTGTACGGTGGTCAATTTACATTATCAACTCCGTTGATAAACCAAATTTTTGAAACTGGCCTATTTCGGGGGAAGTCAGTGACTCAAAGCGAAATAGGGGAATCTTTGCTGAAGTCATGGTATGCCTTTTGTTTCATTAACATACGAGTTTTCTCACAGAAGAAGGCATCATATCACGCTATTTATAAATTGACTTTAAAAAGTAAAAGAACTTGTTAAACTTTGATAAGGATCGAATATTAAGCCTTTTCGCCTTGATAACAAGCCAGTCATTAGCCATAAAAAACTAATGAATTATTGGATAGCAAAAGAGGCTAATGGTCCCACATATTCCTTGAAAATTTTCGAATTTCCAAAGCATCATTGCTCAGAGATTATCAGGTATATCGCGTTCAAATTTTCAGAGATAGCTCATTATGCAATGCACTTTCAATATTCAGTACTTTATTCTCGGCTGACTGATTAGAAAACAATAGCCTTGTGTTAATGAGCCCGAAAATGTAAACAAAGATTCCGGACTCTTTAATGCAGAACGGAAGGTTTAGCGGTGATGCGAGACATGATAAAAATGGACTGATGCACAAATAATGTATCAATATACAAATCATTCTCGTTCCAATCGCTTTTTTTTTAGCCGGCAGGGCCTAAGCACGAGAAAACGAAGAGCTCTGGATACATACGATTTGCAGTCCCAGATTCTGTGACTTCCGGAGATCGTGTATGAGTCGTCAATAGTACTAATAAAACATGGCGGTGCTCAGAAGCATTACATTTGAAGAGTCTCTATGTCCATTTTACCGAATGACTTCGCGCCAGCTGACCCCATCGCGCCATAATATAGGCCACCTTTACTTCCGGTTCAAGATGTTATTATTCGCAAGCTAGCCAATGGAAAAAAAAATTCCGATGTCTCCAGAGCCCTTCGTTATCTCGCGCGAAGACCTCGCGGGATAAGTGAAACGATAGGATTGAGGAGCGAGAATGTATATAAATATATTAAACATGGCAGACATTTAGAAATGCACACACAAACCTGTTTTTGTTTTGAACATTCAACATTTGCTCATCCACCTCCTTCATTGACATTTTTCCGCGGAATACCGCTGCCACAGTAAGATAGCGGCCGTGCCTCGGATCACAGGCCGCCATCATGTTCTTTGCATCGAACATTTGTTGCGTCAGCTCTGGTACTGTCAACGCGCGATACTGCTGTGAGCCGCGGCTGGTCAGCGGCGCAAAGCCAGGCATGAAGAAATGAAGGCGGGGAAATGGGACCATGTTTACAGCTAGTTTCCTCAAGTCGGCATTTAGCTGGAATAATGCAGAAAAGTGACGCAAGTAATTTTACCTTGCACAATAACTGATATATTCTCAGTAAATGTTACCAGAAGCATGTGAACTTTAAGCGTGTCACTTGCTACTGTTTTCCTTGCAACAAAATGCTGGGTATTTTGGGACACCAATTTTATGCCCAAATATGGACAAAAAGAAGATCGAAGCTGCACGCGGGGAAACCTTACTTTCAATGCTTCTGATGTTACGCAGATGGCTGCCATGTAGTTTCCAAACGAGTAACTATGCGTTTTACACGTTTTAATTTTCCAATTGAATGCAACGTCCACAATTGATTTGAGGTTCCACTTCCAACGTTCGTTGGTAGATCAAGTTAGGTTAAGTTTTCTGTAACGTACAAAACCTACCGGTAGTTCAACTCTGACTACAGGAAATGACAAATGTAGCGGTTAAACTAACCACAAGGTCCGCAGATACATAGCGTGCTGCGGTAATTACATTAAAACTAGTTTTTTGTGAGATGAGTCTCATTCTCTCTTGGTAAAACCTTAATTGACACACAGAGAAAAAGACGATGAGTGGCTCTGTAAAGGTTTAGTTTCCCTAACTTGTCAGCGGCTGCATCATTTCCTCGATTAAGCCGACTTCACGGAGACAAAATGGTGTTCTTATTCAAGTATTGTTTTGCCGAGACTCTGTTGCAAGTGATGAGAAAGTGTAAAATTCACTGGATTTTCTCGCGGCTATTGATCTCTCCCCGTTCGACCTGTCGCCAAGCAAACACTCTACTCAACTTTAATTAAGTCTTGTGTAAACGGATTGGCGTTTTTTACTCGTTGAGTTCATCGCTGTTACTCTGGGTGATTTCTCTTGCAACAAAAGTTGTCAAGTTGTCTAAGCAACGTTTCTCGCAATGCGTCGCATTCTCAACGATCAGAATACGTTTTTATCCGCTGATTCCACAAAACCGGTTGCAACACGAATTGCAGGAGATGACGCTTGAAAACTCATTGCAGGGTAGCCAGAAGTGATGCGCCGGTTAAGCAAAACCGACTTCTACTTCTTGCAACAATTTGCGGCAAAAATTTGCCTAATATGTCTGTGCCAGGGTATGCTACACTAATAATTTTATGTATAACTTGTGTTTCGACAAAATTGCTTGACAAAAAATACGAAAAATAGACCAGAACCATCGAGTGGGGATAAATTGACAGTAGCGTTTCGAATAACCACCGCTGACTCACCTGACCAGGAAAACGCAGGCACGTAGTCACGCCACTCATAGTGGCGGAAACCAGATGATTCAAGTCCCCGTATGTGGGGTTGGCCAACTTGAGTGTCCTGAAACAGATGTCATACAGAGCCTCGTTGTCGATGCAATAGGTTTCATCGGTGTTTTCGACTAGCTGATGAACTGACAAAGTAGCGTTGTATGGCTCCACGACGGTGTCAGAGACCTAGAAAGAAGAAACGTGTTTTCTCAAATTCATGGGGACTCGCGGAAGATCCGATAGCAAACAGGACGAGACCCGACAAGGACCCGACAATTACACGGAAGAGACCCGACAGAGGCCTCGGGTGGGGGTCCCGACAGAGAGCATCAGACTATCCTGCTGGAAGACGTTGGTGCAACTACAGCCGGACAACAACATTCAAACTCTTATCGGCAGGAGCCCATGACTAAGAGCGAACAACTCCACTACTAAGCCTTTGTCACGGCATTTTTACAGACCAATCTATTTATAGACTACCTTTTCCAGTAGTACGCTATGACGTCAAGTTAGTTTCTTGGGATTGGTCATCGGGTTCCTGCGGAAGCCTTATTTTCGGGAAATTCAATCTTAAAATAGATCGGTCTGTGAAAACTTCGTGACCGGAATATAAGTCTGTTGCTCGCTCCTAATCGTGGGTTCCTGGTCTTATTTCAGTAATAAATGACGAGAAAGCTTTGCTGTTGAAATTTCATCTGCATGTGGTTGAACTTTTAAGTCTTCTCGGATAGGGACTCTGGACCGAAGGCTCCGTTTCACATCAGCTATTCATCAACCGATGCAATGTTCGCAAAGAGTAAGACACGTTTTTTTCCTGTTTTGTAGACCGGTGTTGCAAAGAGTACCCAGTGATTGGAGCTTGCGCTGTTGTGTGACCTTAGCAAGGTCACCGTCAGCCTCGCCTCCACTCAAAGGCGAGGTTACAAGGCAGAAATTTGTTAAATGACCCTTCCTGGCGGATTACGGTAGTGCTCAGTTTTCTGGATTAAGCTAACGTTGTGTTCGCCCTTACCTTTGGCGAGGGAACCACGCTGAACGAGTTCATGATCCTATCAGGGTACTCCTCGCGTATCTTAGAAATCAGCAAGGTGCCCATACCAGACCCAGTCCCTCCTCCTAATGAGTGAGTCAGCTGAAATCCCTGAATGCAGTCGCAGTTTTCAGTCTCCTTGCGGACCACGTCCAGAACTGACTCCACCAGCTCGGCCCCTTCAGTGTAATGGCCCTTAGCCCAGTTATTCCCTGCGCCGCTTTGACCTGTAGCGATGCGAGAGTATAGTCAATAAATACTGATATTAGACTGATATAGGGCTAATATTGGGCTTTTATAAGGCTAATATTGGGCAACTAGAGGGCTGATGCAAAACTAAGATAAACAAATCAGCCTAAGCAATTGCCCTTTCGGGTAGTCTTGCGGCCTGATTTAGGAAGAGCGCAGCTCAGGAAGATCAGGCCAAAAGCATATATAACCGGGCACAGTGCCTCAGTAATAACCTGGCAATCGATTCATGATATGGTATATAGACCGAATGCATAAATGGCGGCCAAAGAAAATTCCTTTGTTTATGTGCTAATTAGCCTCACTAGCCTCGTTTGCATGGACAAAATATAACAGAAATGTTGCTTGAGAGCGAGGCTAGTGAGTCTCATTAGCACATAAACAAAAAAATACATTTTTGGCCGCCATTTATGCATTCGGTCAATGGGGCTAATGAAGGGCTAATACAAGCATAAGGTAAGGCTAACGTAAGGCCAATAGAATTATCTTAAATTTCACAAATGTTAAAACACAATCTGGCCAGTAATAACAAAGATAATGAAGCAAATCAATCAGAACTGGTGGGCAACACAGAATGAAGCGTGCGCAAAGCACGTGTTCGTGGGTAACATTAACCCTATTTAATTTGCTATGTGCTCATGCTTCATGCTTTAATTCTTCATTACATTATCTGTGGTTACACATATCTTGGGTTTGGGGCCATCTCGAGGGTAAATGGCTTGGGTTTGGTTTAGCTCAGATCTCATGTTACCCTTGGGGATGCGGTTACACAGTAAAAGACTCAACTCAAAATAATAGGGTACAATTAATATAATTGGGGATCTTCGCATGTAAGCTACGTTCTGATTTTTGATCGGCCAAGGCACCTCAGGGAGCAGATAAACCGTACTTTTCATTTAAGGAACTGTCATGGGAAGTTCTTTTGTTCTTTTTTATGTATCCATGGAAATAACCCTAGGGTAGTTTCGGTCTAAGGAAAGCAGTTAATTATTATAGTTTTGTATCCTTAATAATAATAATACTTTGTTTCTCCTCGGATTTTCAGAGTAGCTAGTAGCTAATATCTCCGAGCATTTAACATATACAGTTGTTAAGAATCCCAACTGGCGGAAGGCAAACCAGTTGGCTATTTTACAAGTGCACCAGGAAGTTGAACCAGGGACTACCTGAAACAAATTCAGGGAGTGGTCAGAACGCGGTGTTGAACCCGGGATCGCTGGATCTCGAGGCACAGGCCCTAACCACTCGGCCACTCGTAGCCGTTGCTGTCGTCGTTTCTCGGAAGTTTAAGAAACGATTATAGCGGTGGCAACGACAACAGCAAACAATTCTACCAGTGGTTAAAAGGGAAAAAATAATCGTGCAGCACGTGCTGCACGTGCTGCACGCATTTTAGCACATAATTTTGCGGTTCTCTGCTTAACAACAACTTGAAATCACCAAATTTGAGGTTTTGACGACGACAAGGTGAGCATGCAAATGCTTACCTCTCATTTTCTATTTTAACTCTTAAACTGCAAAATCGAAAAAGAATAGCAATAGCGCAACGATCTACGACGCACGTCGCCGTCGTTGATCTTTAAGTAACTTTTTTAAGTTCTTTCCACATCGTGGTATCTGAGTACTTTGGCTCCAGTAAATTAGTAAATTTACTTTACATAACATTTTACAAGAAGTTCAGGTCATGAATTCTTTAGCTCGTAAAGAATTGATTACAAGGTCCAGTTCCTCCAAACCAAAAATGACCGTTTTTATGCTGGAGACGCATAAGCTATCCACTAAAGTATGTCTTCGAAGATCCACTAAACTGGATAGTTCTTCCAGACGCAATAGAAGAATTTAGCAGACGCAGAAAAAATGTCTAGACGGATTATGCGTCTTATAAAGTTTGTTCCGTCTTTACAGCAGACGGATAATATGAGAGACGCATAATTCTGCTCATGGACGGATTATGCGTCTCTATAGTATTAAAAGGGCCTTTTTTACAACCAAAGTTATAAAAGGAATGACCAAGTCGCAAATTGGTTGTATTATGGTCTAGCTCAAATCGTAATTAAAGAAAACAGACTAAGTCAAACTTTCAGATTGAATATGACACATTTCAAGCGAATATTATGGCTTTTCAAAATGGAAATATTTTGTCTTACCAAACACAAAGTTGTCTGGGCGGAATAATTGTCCGTACATGCCAGCCCGGACTGAATCCATCGTACCTGGCTCCAAATCCACAAGTACTGCTCTTGGAACATACTTTCCCCCTGAAAATAAAATAAATTTAGATATCAGACAAACTCAGTAGGGCACCTGCATGATATACAAATGAAAAAAATGTTTGGGTTACCAGACAAAACACACGTTCATTATTCTCTTTTTAGCCAATGGCGTTAGCGATGGAATTTGATTTTATGTATCTGAAGAAATTCCGAATCTCGTATAAATTATATGTTACGCCGTAATTGCAGTTTAGTTCATCAGGTTATGCGAATACGGTTTTCATTACTTTTATTACAATCTGTTATTCGCTTTTTGAAAAGGGGCATTTAAAAAAATTCAGAATAGGGAGGATGTGTTTAAAGAATATAACATTAAATTAGACAACAAACATTGTTTTCAAAGCTAACGATACTTCGATATTTTTAAAAAAGGACTGGAGAAATAGACCACTTTCGATATATTAAAATTCAGTCCTAAACAAAAGGCATCATCTCGAGGCTCTGGGGAATAAACTCATACAAATCCTTATATTTATTCCCCAGAGCCTCGAGATGATGTCTTTTGTTTAGGACTGAATTTTAATATATCGAAATTGGTCTATTCAGTGACAACTGGCCATTTTCTCCAGCTGAAAAAAAAAACAACTTAAAGACGCAAGCGAGTCATCGAAATTGTGAAAAAAATAAACCGGCTCTCGCCATAGATTGTCACTTTCACTTTTAGAGCTCAAATTCAAACGAATCAGGGAGAAGCAGGAAATGAAAGAGAGCTTTTAATTTTGATCGCGTTTACAAGAAACAGAAAATAAGTACACAATGGCAGACTCGTGCGTTTTACAGACGCATGGGAAATATTTTATTATATTTGCTCTCTCCATAACTAACAGGCAAGAAATACGACAAAATAGAACAAGTTTCCAAGATTTTGGCACAAAGCGAATTTCCGTTCTCCGTAAATGGCGACGCTAAATCGGCGTTAAAAACTTGTCACACCCTCCAAAACTTAATAAAACATTTTTTTCCTGTTATTACTGTAATCTGTACCTGTTGCTTCGTTGTAATAAACGTCGACTTTGTTGAGTTGAACTTGTGAATCGCCATTATAGGATCCAGTTGGATCGATGCCGTGCTCGTCTGAAATCACCTCCCAAAACTGTGATCAATGCAAGTAGATGAAAAAATAACACACCACCGAGTATGTAAGCAAAATTGATGACTTAGGCTTCAGGTATGTCATCTGAAAATAACTACCCGGTGTTCAAACCATTTTGAATTATTCCAAATGTCTTGGGGGGTGGGAGGGGGGGCACTTTTGTTCAACAACTATTTACAGTTGTAAACTGTCTTGGAAATAAACTGGTATGAATCGAATGCAAATTTTGATAGAAATTTGATACTAATAGTCCTCGGCATAACCTAAAGATCATTTCACGTCGTTGCCACGAAGAGATCGACAAAGAAATGTGCAAAAATGTAAAAAGTACGTTCAGGGCGTGCGAGACCATTATGTTTGCTCGTTAATTATTTTCTGTGTTCTAATTCGAGGTCACAAAGACGTCATCGAGTGATTAGAGTGATTTACAAACGAATGCTCCCGGCGGTTTTTGAAGTGAACGGGATAAAATATCTTCGGTTCAATTCAACTCTGTATCGCTTTTATAAATAGTTAACTGATAGCCTTCTCCAAGTTGAGTTTCCAAATTCTGTTACATCTACTTGAATAGTTTTTTTTTCTATTCACGGAAACAAATTTGCCTCACGCTTTCAACACTGGTCTAAATTTTTTTTCCGAAAATTGTCCCGGTTGCTGAAAATCTAGGCATGGAAATTCAAGTTAACTTTCAAAAGTTAAAATGAAAATTAGATGAATATGCACGAAGTGTTCGGGAACGATTTAGAAAGAATCTACTTCAAATGTCTACAGCAAATAGGGACTACATCGACTTTTCTTGTATGTCATGTCTGCGTAACATAATTTTTCATGAAACTTACTCTGCTTACTTACTATGACTATGAAACTATGACAGTTAATTATAATTTTGTTTGATTCACACACGCCAACCATCGATTATTATGTACCTTTGTTCACAACTTGTTAAACTGCTCGGGCAAATATTGATAACATTACTTTAAAACCAAACAAACAACAATTGTAAGCGATTGTTAGCAAAGTCAAAATTAACCCGAAAGTATTTTGTTCCAAACCTAGGTGAATAGACAGAATACAGCTTGTAATATTTTCTTTCGCTAGCACACGAGACAGAAATATTATCATGATCATAGATAAAAATTATTCGAACTTCTAAGGGTGGGGCCGCTGAAGCTTGAAAGAAAGTAACGTTAAAATCTTAACAAGAAGTAAAAGAAATAAACCAGATTTTTAAAAAGCGATCATGATACAATGAAAAAGAAAAACGAATGTCTCCTAATTTTTATGGTGGCGATCTCAGAAAATATATTTCCGAAAATGAAATGTATTCATATGAAATGTAAATCATTTACAGCAAAGAAATTGAAAAGTAGACACCCAAAATAAAGGTTTCTATTATAAATGAGAATTTCTTGTCAACATTTCCATACAATTTCGTAATAAAAAATCTGAACCATTCGTATTCGTACTATACTTTTAGTGATGAAATCCTCGAAGCATTTACGATATAAGAAATAAATTAAAATTGTTAAGACCCACTGGCTCGATATAAAAGGATTTTAAAATGCACGTTGAATGTACATGTACTTCTGTCAAAAAAAAATCCTAAGAAATATAGGTATGACATGGGAAAAATCATTTTCTTACCTTCGCTCCAATCTGATTTCCACACTGCCCAGCTTGCAAATGTACTATTTCCCTCATATCGACTGAGAGGTCAAAAAGTGATATTTTTCACCAAAGTAATTCGTTCGCTTTGATGGCAAGATTTAACTGAAGGCGTTGTCAAATGAAAGACATCGATCATAAATTGTCTGACGCACTGTGGTCAGGTGATAGTTGTTATGAAATGAATTTTATTTATGAAAAGCTGCGACAGACGAAGATTCGCCATCGCATAATTAACATCGGGTCGAGTGTTCATATTTAAAGCTCGTAATTTCTTTTTGACTTTTCAAATACTAATTAACCAGAGAAATTATTTATAAGAAATTACTTATGCCAGTTTTCGTTTATTTAGAAATTATGCTTTTAAAACACTTGCTATCCAAGACTTATTAACATACAAATTAATGCAAAAATTCATAGCGATACTGGTGACCGTCATGTCGCGATACTACGTGCGCGATACTACTGTTCTTTGCTCTCGGAACACCAAGAATATGCTCAGTTAGCAATTGTAGAAAAACCGAGGTGTTACATTTTTCATCATAGCTTACGAAATAACCATCTTTTGGTGAATAACTCACATTTGCAGGAACTACAAAGAAACCTAGTGACGTAGGAGTTATTACGAACAATAATTTGTCGTTTAATGATGATATTAATGAAATGTGTACAGAGTGTTTTTGCTCATGTGACGAGAAGCCACATCTGCATACTAAACCAAAAGGAGAATTCCATAAAAATATAGTTCAATTCCCAAAAGAATGTTTCACCTCCAACATGGCCACTGGTTCTGTTTCGGTGATATCCTTAATAACGAATCTAGATTGATTTGATAATATGTTATCATAGGTTATAATATAGGACCTGATCTAGGTCAGTCGTAATGTTAAGATGGCCAAAAAATTATCAGAAAATATAAATTATTCAATCAATAAACTTGAGCAATTAAATTGATATTTCAATGCCTTGGCAGACTATACTAGGGCGTGCTATCACACATGCACTTTAATTTTCGTGCCATATTCAAAGTACTTGAAATGACTGCTTTCTGCATCTTTTGCAATACCACTCTTTCTTTCTTTCTTTCTTTCCCATCAGCTTCCTCATCACTGGATCCAGTTCTTTAGACCACCCACCACCGAGGACATCCATTATGATGTTATATTGTTCTACGGCATAGCCTGGGTACTGTTTTTTAAGTTCCCATCGCAAGGGTGCGTACTTGGCAGTTTTTTCTTGATCTTTTCGTTCACGGTTCTCTGGCCAGGGACAACTCATTTCCAACGTAGTAAATTCTTCTCTTCATGGTTAGTAATTCGAGTGTCAATACGATTTGCTTTCAGTTCTGTGCTCTCTCCAAACACTGGAACATCCCAAAAAGGCTCCACCTTTCCATTTGCGTACTTGGTTTCGGTTGAACAAGAGAATACCACGGTGGCATCTTCTCTACGAGCTCCATATCTTTAAGCATTTCAAAAAAGCAATCTTTAAGGCTGCGTTATGTCGCCATAGATACTTACTCTGGGCAAAAGCAGGGCACCCACAAAGTACATGTTGGACTGTTTCGAGGCTGTTATTACAAAGTCTACCGATCACCATTTTATCTGATTCGGGCCTGTTCGAGTTTTCTTCCCATGGTATACCCGTGTAGGTAGAAGCTGCTTATATAGTTCAACCATCCCGAGAATAGTGTATGAAGAACTCCAGTGTCTCAACCACGCAAAACAATCCTTGACTCCAATGTTGTCATCATCCTATCGTTGTGTGGTCAGCTTCCCTTGCCACTTCTCTTCTCTTACTGTTTCCTTTAGCTGCTCTACCTTAGTCTTCTTTAACTTAAAGAAGACTAAACACTCCCATCTTTGTATGAAGTACGTTCGTACTATTCGCCGTGCACGCAAAGGGTTCTGGTTATTCCAACTTAAGCGCAAAAGTAATCCTTGTTTCTCAGCAAAGTTTTTGCCATCTTTCACAAG
>NC_090882.1:5259739-5262997 GCF_036669935.1 Montipora foliosa
TAATAAATTCTTACAACAACAAATATAAAAATAAATGATAAGCTATTAAACCAATGAAAAGACGACTTCAACACATTCATCTTCCTCGTCTATTTCAGTCGCCCGCCTTGTTATATTTTAATGCATTTTGAAAATACCTCCCCAGACACCAGTCAATAGGCCATTTCAGAAACGTGAGAGGACTGGGACGAGTTTCTCATACTTGCTTAGATTGAAAATCTAAACTCTTCAACTGAAATGTTACCAAATGAAAAGCTATCCAGCCAAGTTTGAGAGTTTTCTACGGAAAATTGGCCAAATGGGAGACTTGCAAAAGTTGCAAAATCCCATACAAACCGTTATAATTTTGTGGCCTGTCTACCCATTCCATACAAACTCTCTATTTTAGGTGATATTTGAAGATATATTATTTCACCATTTTCCTCCTCTAAATACATTTATTCTTGGTAAAGACTCTCATCAAACTTGGTTGATCTTTCATTTGAATGTCTTAGTTTTTTAAACAAACGGAAAAAAACCAAACTCGTCCCAGTCCTCTCACGTTTCTGAAATGGCCTATGAATTCATTCTATTCTTGGCCAATTTCACAACTACTGAAACCAATCGTAAAATCAGGAAAGGTAACTCTATACGTGCAGATAAACATATCGCCTCGACTAACCCATTTCTACCTCTTATTGCAAGTGCATACAAACTGTACGTACATTTTTTTCGTTTTGACTTTTCAGTAGCATTGATGCCCTATTCACCTTGGAGACTGTCGACATCGAACAGTAAGTACATTTTTTTCACCCTTTCATCCAGAGCCTAATATCTTAAAATGTGTCCTGTTATTCACTAGTCTCAGTATCCCACGCCTATTTTTTTATTTCGGCCACGTCCCTTTCATTGTTACCATTGTTCTAGAACAAATTTAAACATTCCCTCACATCTAGCCCTAATGTCCAAATATATAATCAAGCGTTCCTACACTTTGAAGCAAACAGAACAAATGAAAAACATCCGGAAATATTTGTACTCCATTGTCCGTTATTGTTTTATCCAACTCGTAATGCTATCAGTCGTGTTTATTTTCAACTTTTAGCAGCCTTCACTCATCTAAAAGCAGGCAGTAATTGCCATGGAAACCGTAAGTACTCTCCTTTTTTTGTCTACACTATCCTTCAACATATACTCTACAGTGTTTTCACTCACGCGATCAGTAACCTTCTTTTTCCAACGAAAAAAAAGAAAACGTTTGTATGATAATAGATCTCCATTCCCACAGTATTAGTTAGGGACACCAAAATGGCCGCCGTGACGTCACGTGAAAACACTCTATGGTATTCACACTGAACTTTTTTTTACCCGTAGCTGGAGGCTCACCCCAAGAAATTCCAATTCTTCGCTTTTATTGGAGACTGCTAACATACAATTCTAAGTTCTTCAGTTGGAAAGGATGCTTAAGGGTCTCCTTATTCAATTCATTTTTACAGCTATTTTCGATTTCGGTCTCGGTTCGTGGTAAAAAAATATTTCTTTACTGGGAGACACACCATTTTACAAAGGCCGCGGAGAGGAAGAGGCTGAGCCCCACCCATTTTTTCGTTCGACCTTGTTTTCTTCAAAAAATCTTCCTTCACCCTTCCATGGGTCCATACCAAACCTAATGCCCTTCCCCGCCTCCACTTTCAAAACGTACCCAGCGGCTCCTGTTTTAACGTACTTAAAAATACTACATTTTGATAATGAATCGTGGTACTTTATGATGTTCATATTGTCAGACTTGTTTATTGTCAATTTTTATCCGCATTTACTTTAAAAACAAGTACCAGGACTCTCTTAATTACCGCGGAACCTGTAAGTACCCTTTTCATCTATATTAGCCTTATAATGTTCTCACTGAACACGCTTCCTTTTATCAGTTAGCTAGGGGCACATTGCAACAAATTCAAATTGTACGCCGTTATTGGACACTGCCAACATCGAACTGTGAGTACTTCTGTGACACTCTGAGAGAGGTGCAGCATTGCGGTTTATCACTATATCATGACTAATTATCACTTATGATATATCAAGAAATATCTTGTATGTTTCTTGTAAGCAATGTTGATCGATAATATCATGATTAATCAATGGTTTTATAAGGGACTGATTTTTTGATATTCCGCATTAGGTTTTTATCATATAAGCATAATTGATCATGATATTATCAGAATATTTAATTAACTAAGAATTTCTTGTTCCTCCTGTGATATAGTGATAAATCATGATATTATCAGAATATTTAATTAAGTAAGAATTTCTTCTTCCCCCTGTGATATAGTGATAAATCATGATATTATCAGAATATTTAATTAAGTAAGAATTTCTTCTTCCCCCTGTGATATAGTGATAAATCATGATATTATCACAACATTTTTATTAAGTAAGGTTTTCTTCTACCCGGTAATAGAGTGATCAATTGTGGTATTCTCCAGCTTTATTAGAGAATTTTGATATTATCTTGATATATCAAACAATCACTGTCAGTGTCTGTTCTTCTTTGTTACATGATAAAATCACTTGCGTAAGACATGATTTGAGAATGAGAGTGATACATGATATTATAGCTTGCTATTCAGAAATATATTTTTCCATGCTATTCTCAAGATTTGAGAGTGATACTTTGATATCTCAATTTACCACTTTTTCAAATTAAAGATTTGATGGCGACAATTACAGAATTTGCAAGCGAAAATTATTGAGCAACTATCATGATAATCTCAAATGATAATGATAGTTTAATATTTGACATGCACATTATGATGAAAATGATTCCTCGATATTATCATTCTATTATCACCCAAATATCAATAAAATATCCAAATATCAAGTCTCAAACAAATAACATCCTATCAAGATATTTTGATAAACCGCAATACTGCACCTTAGTGGACACTCTTCATCCACAAAATATATTAAATTAATCCTGTCATTCAATTCATTAACAGGTACGTCTTGGTCTCAGAACACAGTCAATGCCCTACTCAAGTAATTCGCATCCACAAAAGTGAGTACTTCTTTTCACAGCATTTTCTCACAGCCATTTTCCATTCGAATACTCCATTATATTTTTGCAGTTGTTGCAATAAAAGAATTCCTATAAAAAGATGCCCTTTCATTCTCAACTAATCCCAAACCATAGCATGATTTACCCGCATTTTTCTGTGCTTTCAAAAACTACTCGTTTCCTTCACCTGTAGCTATACAAATGCACCAACCGCTCAAAGCACACTA
>NC_090882.1:5268935-5273935 GCF_036669935.1 Montipora foliosa
TGACAACCATGACACACCCTGCAGCGATGCTCTGCAGACATGTCAACTCCAGGCCACTGTACTTTGGTCCTTGGGTTCTGTTTAGTTCCAACCACTCCTAGATGTTCTTCATCTGCCAGTGTTAGAAACTCTTGGAAATGACAATACCAAGTGCCTCTGAGGACTAGCTGTCCGCTAACACAAAGCTCACCTGATACAAGTTGATATGGTTTGCAGTGTGCACGTCAACCATCTGTACTGCCCTTCTGACTTCCATAACCTCCTCTATCTCTCGAATGGACAATGCCCTTGGCGCTACGAATCTTATGTAATCCTCAGTGTAATGCACATGGGTAGCGCATTCCTCACGTTTGCCCAGTACTTGAGACAATGGATCAGCGATGTTTCTATGACCAGGTATGTAGACAACTCCAAAGTTGTAAGGTTGCAGACGTAATACCCAGCACCCTATCCTGGCACATGGTTTGTATCACGGACCACAGATTGTCTCCAGTGGCTTGTGGTGGGTCTCGAGGTCGAATCTGACCCAAGACAATATGCCTGAAGCCTTTCGCAGCACCACACTATCGCCAGAGCTTCTTTTTCCATCTGGGAGTATCTTTGTTCACATTCAGTAAAGCTACGGCTGGCAAAGTAAACTGGTGTCCACTGCTCTTCTTGCCTCTGCAGTAATACACACCTAAGCCAGCGGGGCTTGCAACTGCTATGATCTTTGTGGGTGCCTGTTTATCAAAGTAGGCCAATGTGCCTGTCACTGCCATTTTTGTTTCACCTTACCCATAAATGGAGCACTGACAGAGAGAGGGGGTAAAGGGAGCACTGTCGCCTTTCACTGAAACCAGCGTCTAGCTGAAAGAACTTCCGACATTTAAAAAAGTGACTTTACCTTTACTTTACGTTTATCTCCGTAAAAACGAAAAATTTCTAACTTCTATTCCGAGTATTCCTATTCCGGAATATGGTCAACCGAACGCACCCTTACAGGAAGTTCAATTCAATCTAACTTGTAAGAACGGTTGACGACAATATCTCTAAAACATCAATTTTATACTCGAAGTCACAAAAGGAATGACCAGCTTACAAAGTAGTTATGCTTTTGTTTAGCTCAAGTTGTAATTAGGAAAACAGAAGTCAAACTGCTAATTGAAAACGACACATTTCAAGCTTGCAGTATGGTTTTCAAAATGGAAATAGTTTTGTCTTACCATCACAAAGTTATCTGGGTGGAATAACAATCCATACATTCCGGCCCAGACTGAATCCATTGTTCCTTGCTCCAAATCCACGAGTACTGCTCCCTCCTGGGAATAAAATAAGTTTAGATATCAGACAAACTAGAGCACCTGCTAAGACAATGGAAGAATATTTGGGTTACTGGACGAAAGACGCATTATTATCATTCTCTTTTCAGCCAATTTCATTAGAGATGGAATTTGATTTTAATGGAAAGAAGTAATGTATATTAAAAAAACTCAGAATCTCATATAAAATTATTTTTGTTCACCGCAGTTGCAGTTTAGCTCATTAGGTTATGAGAAAACGATGTTCATAATTTTTTTTACAATCTTTTTTTGAATAATTATATGGATATGAGTATTTAAAAGATACTACACTGATATCAAGTGGATTATTTTCAAAGCTAACGTTACTTTGATATTTAAATATAATGTTAAAATAATGAATCGATTGACAACTGGCCATTTTCTGTAGCTGACAAATTGTCTTAAGGATCTAAGCGAGTCATCGAAACTGTGAAAAAAATAAACCGGCTCAAGCCAGAGCTCAAATTCAAACGAATCAGGAAAAGACCCGGGAAAACACCGTAGATGAAAGAGAGCTTTCAATTTTCACCGCGTTACGAAAAACACAAAGTAAGTATAAAATGGAGATTGAAGCATTTTACAGAACAATGGACACTATATTTATTTTATCCTGTCTCACTCTTGTGAAAAGCGTTTCCAAATCATTCTGTAGCTAACAGGCAAGAAATAAGACAGGACTTTTGGCAAAACGCAATTTTCCGTTCTCCGTAAATGGCGACGTAGCCAGCGAACGCAGAAGTATTTTCGGCGGTCGTTTCTCTCCCCCGAAAAATATCTATTTAAATAGTTGGCTTTTTTTCGAGGGGGAGAAACGACCGCCGGAAATACGTCTGCGTTCCAAGGCTAATGGCGACGCCAAATCCGCGCTAAAACGTGTCGCACCCTCCAAGAATTAATCCAAGACATCTCTTTTATGTTATTACTGCAATCTGTACCTGTTACCTCGTTGTAATAAACGTCTATTTTGTTGAGTTGCACTTGTGAATCGTCATTATAAGACCCAATTGGATCGATGCCTTGCTTGGTCTGAATCACCTCCCAAAAACTGTGATCAAAGCAAGTAGACGAAAAAAATTAAGCACCAGGGAGTTTAAGCTTCAGGGAAGTCACCTGAAAAATAAGATAACTACGCGGTATGCAAACCATTTCGTAATTATTCCGACTTAGCTAACTTTAATTTGTTTGGGGGTGGACTTTGTACAACAACTATCCATAGGTATGAAATGTCTTGGAAATAAACTGGTATGAACTGCCAATAGAAGTTTTGATAGAAACTTGACACTAAGGCCCGTTTTAAACATCGCATTTCACATGTGCCGAATCTAATGCAAATGAGCGAAAACAATAGATTTTTCTCACTTGCATTAGACTGATTAGATTTGGCACATGTAAAAGGCGACGTTTTAAACGGGTCTAAACAGTCCTCTACATAACCTAAAGATCATTTCATGTCGTTGCCACGAAGATATCGACAAAGAAATGTACGAAAATGTAAAACGCACGTGCATGGCGTACAAGACCATTAATTCTTGCTCGTTGACAATTGTTTTTTGTCGTTCCAACTCGGAAGTCACAAGACATCACCGAGTTATTAGGGCCTTTTGAAAGCGAATGCTCCGATTTCTGCTGTGAACGGGAAGACGTATCTTCCGTTAAATTCAACTCTGTATCGCTTTTTACAAACTCTGTTACATCTAATTGAATTGTGTTCTTTTTTTCGTTTACGGCAACACATTTGCCCCACACTTTGGACACAACTCTTACTGGTTTTCCTTTTCATTCTCCACTTTCACTGTTCCCGAAAAATTACCCGGTTCCTGAAAACCTAGACATGAAATTTCACAAACGTGTAAAATCCGTGCAGAACAGATTCCCTTAAAATCATCTTTAGAAGTTAATTAAAGTTAAAATTATTCCCGCGGGCGTATTCCGAAATTGTCGTACCCTTTCCTTTTTTAGTGGCCCCCCCGCATTTACAGGCCACAGGGAGGCAACCAGTTCACGTTGACCGAGCGTTTTCAATTCGGAATGCACGGCCTTTCTCGCCTATTTTCTTTAAAACCTTGAAAACTTCGCCATCCTTGACGTCAAAGCGGCATTCCTGGTAGCCTTTTTACTACGCATTTGAAGCTTATAATCCACAGCGCATCTGAAGCCATTTCTGCGTAATTTCTTCGTTTACGAAAAACACGTGCTCAACACTCCGGACTGAAGTAACTCGAGCTTCCAAGATTTCAAAGCCTGTTTTACACAAATCATGAGTTCGAAAATCAAACGTTCGATTGATTTTTTGTGAGTTCATATCATATCATATCATTGCCGAACTCAATCCACGGATTGAGTTCGATTGAAATTTAGTTCGATTGGGTTCGATTTACTATGCCGGGATTAATATAGATGAAAAAAATCGAACGTCTAAGGGGACACTGAAAAACGCAGACTGCTGACTGTGCAGACCGTCTGTAAAATGAAAATTCGGTTAGCCTGAATTAGGCCTAAATAACATTCGGTTAGCCTAACTAGGCCTAAATAACATTCAGGTTAGCCTGTTTACGGTTAGCTCTCAATAATAGTGAGGGTAACGCCATATTTTACCCCTGGTACTGCACGGTCTGCACAGTTTGCAGTCTGCGTTTTGGCGTGAGTGGGCGACGTCTAAGGGTGGGGCCGACTTAAAGAAAGTAACATTAAGCTTGTATTTTAAAATCTTGATGCTTTTCAAGAAGTAGAAATAAACCAAATTTTTAAAAGCGATCATGATACAATAGAAGAGAAAAACAAATTCCCGTAATTTTTACGGTGGCCATCTCGAAAAATATATTTCCCAAAATGAAATATACCGCGGTATTCATACGGAATGTAACTCATTAAAAAAAAAAAGGAATTGACAAGTAGATACAAAAATAAAGGTCTCTGTTATAAATAAGATTTTTTTGTCGACATTTATATACAATTTCGTAATCAAAAATTTGAACCATTCTTATTCGTACTATATACTTTTAGTGACGAAATCCTCGAAACATTTACAATATAATATCGGCTAGATATTGTAACTAAAGGATTCTAAAGTCTACGTTGAATCTACTTCTGTCAAAAAAGTTGAAAAATACAGGTATGACAAGGGAACTAAAATCATTCTCTTACCTTCACTCCAATCCGATTTCCACACTGTCCAGCTTGCAAATGTACGATTTCCCTCATATCGAAAAGAAACGTGGTATTTCTCTCGCAATTCGTTCGCTGCGGTGACAAGATTTCACGGAAGGCATGTTCAAATGAAAGACATCGATCAGATTGTCTGACGCACCGTGGTCAGGTGATAGTTGTTATGAAATGAACTTTATTTATGAAAAGCTGCGAAAGACGAAGATTCGTCATCGCATAATTAACATCGAGTCAAGTTGCACATTTAAGCACCGTTCTTTCTTTTTGACTATTCAAATACTAATTAACCAGAGAGATTATTTATACGAAATTAATTATGCGATTTCCTTTAATTTAGAAATTATGCTTTTAAAACACTTGCTATACAAGACGTATTAAGATGCAAATGAATGCAAAAGTTCATACACTGTAGCGATACTGGTGACTATCATATCGCGTACTACTGCGCACTAGATCGCGATACTAATGGTCTTTACATCGCGCGATACTACTGTTCTTTTCTCTCGGAACACC
>NC_090882.1:5276435-5278935 GCF_036669935.1 Montipora foliosa
CCATAGCCATCCACTTTAAAGGGAACACGGGATATTTAGCAAATAAACTCCTTCAGGCGGCTGGTATGTCGGCCGACCATGTCCGCCGCTGAGAAATGAGAAGCGAAGGCTCGAGGGCAAATGTGAAATTTTGAGGACACTCTCAACCAAGAGGACATTAGCAGCCCGTTCGTCAAGCCAGAGGGATTTTATTTATTTTATAACCCTCCCATTAATTTTCATATCGCGCAAAAACCGCTAGACTTTTTTGTACTTTCCTGAACAGCATTTGCAACCAGCTTCTGAATGTCACTATCACTAGACTCTACAAACTAGTTTACCTAAATAGTAGAAATGCTGCCGGGGGGAAGAGAGATGTGTCAATTTTGCTTGCGGTAATTTTACGACAGTTCATGCGGGGAATTCAAGGGAGATTTTAATAGGTCTTCAGGGGGGAGGGCAAAAAACGAAGACCCCCACACTTGACCCCCAATTGGACTCCCTTCTGGACCCCAATCGCGAAAAGAAAGAAAAACAAAAGATGGTTTTCATGGTGACGTCCAGTTCCGTGACATCTTCCGCTTCCAAAATACGGCATTTTGAATTTCCGAATTGTTACCTTGCGTGACACGATGATACAAAGCTACTTGGTTGAAAAAAAAATGTCTATCCCTATGAATCTCAAGAATTTGAGCATTTCAAGTACATTAGGAGATGTGTTCATACACATGTATTTCATCTCATGAGCGAAAAGTACGCGCTTTCATCGCAGAGTGAACTCCAGATTTTATCGTTGATTACTGGCCATCATGTTGATGGACGTCATGGCGTCTCCATACAAAACTCTATAAAGTTGCTTGAGACGCTTCCACAAATAACTAAGAAAGGGTGTACCGCGCAGACCTGAGAATTGGAGAGATTTGTTACCTACAACATTCCAAGTTCATGCCTTTTGCATTGAACGATTTCTAATTTATTTTTTGTTGCGTGACAGTTTAAACTATCTATAGTTTTCAGAGGATACGAAACAGAGCAGGCTCTAATGATCATACTGCGCATCTTAATTTTTCCACTCGCGCATGACCACAATTTCTTGCGCGTTTGACCACAATCCCTTGCGCTTCGAAGAAAAACGAAAAATGTGTTCTTCTGCCGATTAGAGAGCTGCCTCGTTCATTCGCTCGCTTCAGGCTCACTCACTGCGGCAGCAACAAGGGTTTGTTTTCCTTTGAAGTAATATAATAAAGATGAAAAAGTAGAAACTCTCGTGCTGGCTTTTTTCCGCTGGCTTTGTTTCTTTTCGACGGAAATAATAGGAGGACAAATATCGACGTAGACGGGGGTTATTGCGTGATATCCGCCCAGTGATATCACACCACGTCACAACAAGTAGCCAATAAAATCGTGCCAACATTAATGGGTTACAATTGGAAATAAATTTCAGGGAATACGAATGATGTTGGCTTATTTGAGAAAAGAGGAGCACTGATTTCGACCATATCCTAACTTTTGGAGAATTTTCTTTGATCCTATATCAGAATACGGCCATTTCCGGGTATTTCGGACGAAATTAATTTCTCGATCGGGTAAGGGGGCAGTTCTCCACGTATCGGCTGGAAACCGCGAGGCAAGAACTATAAAAATAAGATGAAAACCAAACCTAACATGAAAACCCAAAATATCAGACGAACTGTGGGAAACATTATTTTAGCGAAGAAAGGAAACATGCAACAGCACCAGCACTTCTAGGGGGGGGAGGGGGAAGGGGGGGTGGGGGACAGGGAAGCCTGGCAAAAAAACCTCCGGTTTTCTGAGAACCAAGGAAGCATGTGAATTAAAACTAAGTGCTACATTACCAGCGTGATGCTTTTTCTTCCTCTTTACGGCGCCGCCGATAATCTCTAACATTTCTTCTTCGTTTGTCCCTGCTCTGAGGGCATCTCGTAATGACACTTCAGCATTTCCAAACAAGCAGACCTTCGAAATATGAGGGTCCACATGTAAACAAAGGCTAATGCAAAATTGCCTCACAAAGAGAGCCCAAGCGTAACATTGTTGTGATGTTAAAAACACACATGGAGGCAATGTGTCCTAGTGGTTACTGCACTTGCCTTGAGATCCAAAGATCCCAGGTTCAAGACTCGTTCTGACAACTCGTTGAATTTGATCCTGGTAGTCCCTAGTTCAACTTTTTGGCCGCATTTGTACAAAGCCAACTGGTTTGCCTCCGGCCAGTTGACATTCTCAAAAATTGTTGTTCTTTTCTGTTCCGTTGTTTCACATTCAGCCAATCAGAAGCAAAGACAAAACTCATTGTGATTGGCTCGCTCGCGTTTTTCCCGCGCTTGGCATCGGCTGCATGTATTTGTTTCACATAACGATTGGCTCACTTGATCGTACGCGTTTGTTGTGATTGGCCAACGAAATGAATTAGAATTAATCTTCGTATTGATAAGGAAGCTAAGACTCCGTTCCAGGAATTCGCTTTGAAATCTAACCCGCGAGATTTCGTTGAACCTGT
>NC_090882.1:5283935-5293935 GCF_036669935.1 Montipora foliosa
CACGTGCATTTTTCATTTTTGTACATTTCTTTTACGTTTTCGGTAAATCTGCGACGTGAAATGACCAATTCTCAAGTTTTAGACAGAACGTGACCACAAGACGTAGATTCCACACCGCACCTCCTAATTCAGTTCCTGGAAAGTTGCGCTAGTTTTAAGAAGTTAGACAACCCGACGTAATGACGAAAAAGATTAATCAACCTGAACTTGCAATTTTAAATTGCGTTTTCGTCACCGTCGCGTCGTAGATCTTAAACTCCGTAGTAGGGAGTTTTAACAACGATGGTTACGGCAACGCCAAGGCCCATCGTCACAGAGCAAGAATATCATTGTTAAAATAAGCGTGCTTCACACGAAGCACGCATTTCAGTGCATTTCTTTTTGTCGCTATGTCACGCAAAACAATGTAATTTCACGAGACCCAAAGTGACGAAAACGTGGAATGAAACATTACAAAAACCACTTAAAACTGTTGAACAACGTGAACGAAATACAGCAAAAGGAAAGAGAAGCATGGCTGGACACAAATGGACAAGGTTGAAACGGATTGCATTTGGGTAATTTTGAAAAAAGTCAGTCCGACGTCTCTCAAGTTTATTGCAAATCGCCTGTTTTTGCTGACAATCATCTTGTTCGTGATGTAACGATAATTGTATCAGTAAAGGAAATTCCACATTAACATTTTCGAATTTTAATCTCGTGATTAACGAAATATTTCGCCAAAATACCCTAAAATAGCGTGACATAGCTCCTTTAAGGAGGCTCAAGCCAGTTTTAAATCTTTCAACAAACTGTACTATTTCGAAGGAATGAATCTAACGAATTGTTTCACTTAACGGAAATGTCATGAAACCATATGAAACACCAATAAATGCTCAACAAGATGCACTCATTAATGTGAGCTAATAGGTTACCATGGCAACAAAAGAGCTATCTAAAACACCCTATATTTTGTCTTTGAACGCATATAATTCATAAACAAACTCGGTGACCCTCATTTTTTTATTCGGCTGGAGAGTGATAGGCACGCTAAGATAAAACTCTGAGCACAGTTTAAAAAAATTCTCTGGCGTAAATTCATTGCCACCTTCACAACTGAAAAATTTTAAGGTGGCTCTCAATCCGCCGCAGATAATGTTTTTTAAACTTTGCAGAGAGTTTCGTCGTAGCCTGCTGATCACTTTTCAGCAATAAAAAATGAGGGTCGCACAGTGAGTTTTTTAGATATAAGCGCTTATACACAAAATATAGGGCGTTTTCAGATGGTTCTTTTGTTGCCATCGTAATTTATTACCTCACATTAATAAGAGTATCTTGTTAAGCAATTATTGGCGCTTCATGTCATGCCATAACATTGCCAATAAGTGAAACAGTGTTGTAGAGTTAATCCTTTTAATAAGACATTCCGTTGGTTGAAACCGGTTCGAGCCACCTTACGAACCGTTCCTATAAATCCAGTTATATGATAGTTCGCCCCTATTGTTCAAGGTGAACAAGATGGAATAATCGCGAAATAGTTACAATAGCGCTAAGTTATATTTTGAAGTGACGTTGTCCTTGCTAAAAACTACCCAATAGAGCGACATTCATACGAGTTTGAAAAGTTAATGTAAAAACAAAACGTAAACAAAAAAGCAAAACATTTAATTGCCTTATCGAACAAAAACAAACGAGCACGAGTTTGCGTTGTCTTAGCGAACGCCGATGCAGACAATGTTATCTCTCCGTGGAACTTTCTGAAAAGTTTCGCTTTGACGTCATTTGAAATGCAGTAATGTGATTGGGCAATCGAACTGTTTACTACCCATATTAGGAGTTACCTTTGCGGAAATAAGGAGAAGCTCTGTTTTAATCTTGCCAAACATTGGTCCGTGAAACAAACAGCGGACCCTTTTTCAAGGTCATACGCAAGTCGCTCTAACTCCCAATTGTTTTGTGGCGTTCTCATGGCCGTCGTGTTCGTCTATGCGTAAGCTCCCTAATGTCCCGAAACTTTAACATCGTTCATACTTTACCAGTTCAATTCCTAGATACTTGCTTTGCAATTTACACCCTAAGCAATGCAGAATAAACCATCCTCGCCTTTCTTGCAAACGGTGAGCTCAGAGAAGCAACGAAGTTAGTGAGGGCCCAGATAAGCCCAGACGGGTGTTGTTTTTAAGTATTGAAGATGTTATTTCGGAGCAATTGAACGAATAAAATTACTTGGCCTCCCCTTTCAACGCAAGCGAGGTGTATTGTCCAAGCTACGGGAAGTGTTTGCTTTTAAGCGTGGAAACTCTGAGAACGTTCTTCCTGATCTTGCAAACGAATGTGAAAATCACCTCTCCTCCCTTATCATACACATGCCGTCGGTCGAACAAATGCGGGTTGCTTTTAAAGAAATGATGATGAGGAATGCAAAAAAGCACTTTCCAAAGAAGATTATTAAGTCTTCCAACTCAAATCCTTGATTTGATAGGAGCCTCAGGCGTTCGGTTAGGAAAAAACACCGCTTCCGAAATCTTTAACACTGCAGAGGCACAGAGTAACTTAAAAAACTTTAGGCGTCTAACTAAACAACGTGTAAATCATGCCAGCAATAACTACATTTCCTGCATATTATCTGACAACATGACTGAAAACCCGAAGAGGTTCTGGAAGTATGTAAAGTCACAATGGCAAGGTACAGTATACCAACACTTAATGCACAGGGCAGGCACTGTAGTTCAAACTTTGACAAGGCCAGTATTCTCAACGAATTCTTTCATTTTGTGTCTTCACTACAGAAAATGTAGATGACACGCCAGAAATTGACCCCTATTCCCTTTGCCCCAATGAGCAATAATATAGTTGGTGTTTCAAACATTTCCAAACTGCTTTCAAATCTTAACACCTTAAAACCTTAACACGTTATGCCTTTCACGATTGTGATAAAGGTATCAGCTTGAACGTGCGATACGATGGCGGCAAATGCAACCTCCGCCGACTGAAGGCAAAGACCAAAGTTCATCACACGCTGGTCAGAGAACTGCTCTACGCAGATGACTGTGCTCTAATAGTACATAGCGAAGGAGATGCCCAAGTTCTTATTGACTGCTTTCATAAGGCTACCACAAGGTATGGCCTCTCGATATCCATAAAGAAAATCGAAGTGCTTTTGCAACCTAAGCCAGGTGCCTGATACAAAGAACCAGCAGTTACGACGGGGTCGGATAATTTGAAAGCACAATGTTACCAAATTCTGTTACTTGGGTGGTGCAATATCAAACGATTGCTCTGTCGACTCTGAAATCACTGCACGGATTGCAAAAGCTTCTTCGACTTTTGGCCGTCTTGCTTCGGGATTATGGAACACCCGTGACATCACCCTGGCAACTAAAGTATCTGTCTATCAAGCGGCTGTTTTAACAGTACTGCTTTACGGAGCTGAAACGTGAAGAGTATATCGGCGGCATGTAAAACAACTAGATCCTTTCCATATGCGCTGTCTACGGAGAATTGCTGGTATATCTTGGCAGGATCGCATATCTAACACCGAAGTGCTGTCTCGGTGCCACATGCGCGGAATTGAGGCCTACTTTATGGAAGTACGACTTCGGTGGGCGGGGCATGTTGTATGGATGGGTGAGGAGAGACTATCACGTGATCTATTGAAAAGCGAACTGTCTGATGGCACACGCCCACTCGGCGCTCCCAAGAAGCATTTTAAGCATCAGCTGAAGAACTCACTGGCCAAATGCGGCATATCGGACTTTGAAACCCTTGCCAGGGACAAAACTAAGTGGAGGACGGCGGTCAAGGCTGATGTGGTCAAGCTTGAGGACTGCCGAATAGAAGAACTCAAAGAACGTCGTCGCTGCCGGAAGGCGCGAATATCAGCGCCCGGATGCTATCCCTCTGATACATGTCCAAAAGTCTGTAGATCCGCAATTGGACTAGTGAGCCACGCCAGAGTTCTTGGTCACAAAGGGGACCGACAGTATTGCTTCAAACGTGGATCTGTCGCTTTGCGACAGCCAAACCAAACCAGTTAGTTACATCGGTTGTTTTGCAAACAAGCGTTACCGATTAATAAAACAGAAACAGAACAGAAGTTACAGAGAATTGTATGCCATCAGCTGCAATATCCTTTCTTCCGTTAAATAAATTTCTAATGAATACTTTTATAAGTCTAGATCTTGTGATAAAATTGATTAAAAAGACAAACGCAACTAGATTCATTTTGACAATGTTTCGACATCGTCCGATGTCATCGTCAGGCAATGAATTTTAATCGGATGAAGCATAACTTATAGTACAAGAACAATAGAACAATATATACAATAGTACGCTAACAATAAATGTGAAATCTAAGTAAATAGTTTTGCCCTGACAGAGTATGACTGCACATTAAGTGATGGTTTTAATTCTTTGATGTAGAACATCTCATGAATTAAGCAATCAAATTTCGATGCGCATTTCTTTAAGACACTAAAACTACCAACAAAGGCCTCTTGTTGCACTACCAGAGTCATGTGGACAACAAATACAAGAAATCTCTACTCAAGACAATGCTTCACCGGGCGTACAGTCTGTCCTCAACGACCGAGCTGTTTGAAAAAGAATGTGAAAACGTAAGATCCATTTTTCACAAGCTACGATACCCGTCTGAATTGATTGAGGCAACCATTTGTAACTTTATCAATACATCAGATGTCGAATCACAATCTACCAGCAATAATAATAAAAACACCATTAGAATCGTCTTGCCATTTATTGGCCAAAAACCAGCCGATATTGTGAAGCGCCAACTTACTCAGCTAAATAAGAAACTGGATATAGATCTACAGCCAGTTTTTGTCAGCCGCAAGCTCGAGGATGTCCTTAAATTCCGTGAGCCCAAACCATCTTTAGTCAGCCAACAACTAGTCGTCTACAAATTTCAATGTGGCTCGTGTGATGCGAGCTATGTTGGCTATACAGCTCGTCACTTGCATCAACGAATTGAGGAACATAGATACTCAGCTATGGGGAGGCATCGCCTAGCAGATCATGGCCTAACAACAGCACCCCCAGCGGCGAGTTTTAGTGTCTTAAAGAAATGCGCATCGAAATTTGATTGCTTAATTCATGAGATGTTCTACATCAAAGAATTAAAACCATCACTTAATGTGCAGTCAGACTCTGTCAGGGCAAAACTATTTACTAGATTTCACATTTATTGTTAGCGTACTATTGTATATATTGTTCTATTGTTCTTGTACTATAAGTTATGCTTCATCCGATTAAAATTCATTGCCTGACGATGACATCGGACGATGTCGAAACGTTGTCAAAATGAATCTAGTTGCGTTTGTCTTTTTAATCGAATACTTTTATGTTTTGACTACCTTTAACGGGTGAAATCCAAGTTCTAATGCACAATCTATGGACTCCATGACTTTGTGCCACCCTGGAAAAATAAACGTGCATATTGAACGCTGCAAAACTTTTCTGTATACCATGCAGCTGTTTAATTCACTAAACTAACACTAGCACAAAAATTTGGCCCGGTTCTCTGAAATCTCGGTACCGTACCTATGTCTTTCGAGCACGGTGCGGTACATTTTTCGTGTGTAAACATAATTTATTAGGCACCCGTGCTAGAAAGAACATGGGTGCTGAACGCATCTCTGGAGATGCACTCGGTACTCCAAATATTGGAAGCGTGCGACAATTTTGCGGGAGTGCCGTGACAATTTTGTTCTTTTAAACACGACACTGTTTTCAAGACTAGAGAAAATAAAACAGTTGCAAAATGTCATGACTTGAAAACTTAAAAAAAAAGTCATGTTTTCCTTCCAAATATACTGTAAATAGGGATATTCTTGTATTCTTGGCACCCAGAGTGCAACTGGTCGACCTTTGCAATGCTGGCTCGGACTTTCAACACAAGGTCCCTAGGATCTTAAAACAGGTTTAGGATCAATCCTTTTATGCATTTAAAGTGTACGTACCAGATTTTTCTTTATCCACTCGATTGGAACATCATCATGGTTTTCTGAGATAAAAACCATTGAAAAATTTTCATGCCGATTTTCCTTCTGTGTCCTTAAGGTTTAGCCATTTAAAAATTGGAATTTTCACTTCCGGTGGCAAACAAAACCGCGCTAGTACGGTGACTGGGGATAGCAAAACTGTGATGTCAATACCAGAACGAAATTTTTCCAGGGCCTGAAGTTGCTGGAACTGCCTCTGAGATGCAAAAGACAAAAGAACGAAATTTCTATCCCTAATAAAATTCCCTGCATTCGTGTAATGATGTCACTGGCCTGCTGTTCCCAGTCTCCTTACTAGTGCAGTTTTGTATCCCACCCGAAATGAAAGTTCTGACTTTTAAAAGGCTGAAAGTCAGAATGAAAATCGGTATGGAATTTGTTCGGTTGTTTTTATCCCAGAAAACCATGAAGTTTCGATTGAGTGAATAAAGAAAAATCTGTCAAATAATTTTTAATAACATCACCAAATGCTCATACCCTTTCTTCTTGTGAGGAATTCAAATTTTTGTGGCTCCAGAGTGTCAAGACTAATGTTGATAGACTTTAGTCCCGCTTTTCGCAGTTGTGGCAACTTCCTTTTCAAAGTAACTGCATTAGTTGTCATAGCCAATGTTTGAAGACCATCTAATCGACTTAGTTCCGCTAAAATAAAACAAAAAATTTTTTCAGGAACAAATTACAGTAAGGACACTTGAACCGTGAACACTTAACATTTTTGTGTACATTGTTTTTCAGTTTTGACGACAAAGAAATAAAGACTCTTCTTATGATGTATGGTGTTACATGTATAGTTTTGTGAGTGTAAAAACATTAAATACTCTTGTCAAAAGGACGATCCCACATTCTATAGTCACTGAAAAAATGTACAAAAAAATATCAAGTGTTCATGGTTCGAGTGTCCCCACAGTAAATACATATGATGATATCTTTTTAATATTTAATTAAAGGGTTGTGTTTGTGTACATTATTTCAGGTGAACTGCAACCATTCAATGATTCTTTTTTGTATTAGGGTCATCATATTAAATTACTATCACTTCTTAAACTTCTCAGTGTAACCTTCTGCAAAAACAGAGTATGTCAAAGTTTCATTTATCGCATTTATTGCACATTTTATTTCTGTGATTTGAGTAAATCCCCAAACTTTAAGAAGTCACTTTTCTTATTCCAGTGATAGCCGATACAGCCCTTTATTGTATAAGCCAAATAATAATAACTATGTCATTTGAGACACCAATTTGTTCTGGACGATTTTCTTGATATTCGTTCATTTAGGGAACAGGGTATTGCTCATGACAAGATATAGTGAAGAAAATACTGCTAAAATGGGTGTACTACAAAATATCAAACAAAACATTTATGTCTAACCACAAAGCTCGACAATATCTTTTCGAATCAATGGTTCACCACCAGTCAGTCTTATCTTGTCAACACCTTCTTTGACAAACAGTTTGGCCAATGTTATGATTTCTTCTGTTGTTAATAGTTCATTGTTTTGTGAAAGTTGCACACCTTCCTCCGGCATACAGTATTGACCTGCAAACACACACAAACCTTAGAGCCTACATTACAGTAGTCTTCGTTTATCAAAAAGAAAAAAGTCCCAGATGATCAGGATTATCAGACTCAGTGTTATCTTAAATATTAACCACGAAACAACCTGTTTGACTTTCGACAACCTTGAGAGTGGGAGCTCAAGTTTTGATTTTTACCCAGGTAAGCCTTTTGTACAAAGCACCAAATGTTTTTCAGTTCCTATTTTCCTTTCCTCTGCAAGACTTTAAATAAAAGGCAGTTAAATGTATTTTATTAAGCCGTTTATACACGGTTCAACATTTGTTGATCAACAAATGTTGCAGCTGTTGTTCAACAAATGTTTCAAACAGTACGTCGTGTCATGTTGAATGTTGAAATTTATATACCATTCAACACGTTGAACATTGTTGAACAATGTTGGACGAAAATAGAGATCAGCTTGATTTCGTTCAACATGTCTGTGCAACATGGTTCGCTCAACAAATGTTGCAGGATGTTGAACCGTGTGTCATCGGCTTTAGAGTTACATGTAACAACAGGGATGAGTATGTGCCAGTTATGGTCAGTGGGTTTGTTAGGTCAATGAACGTGCTGTGATTTGCCACGCATGTGTACTGTTACATCATAGTGCTGTAGTTGTGTAGCAGGAAAAGTGTGTCTGTGGAGTGTTTTTTTAGAGGTTGTTTCCCCTCTTCCCAACTGCCTTTTCCCACTGTTTTTATCAGTGCCACAGGTGCCAGTCCAGTGCTGCATGGGGACACATGGCTGGGTTGCCAGGATCTAGCCATGAGAGCACTCTCCATCGGCGAGCTGGCTGCCAATAGTGCAGGCTACTGGATGTCCTGGGCACCCAATCTTGACTAAAGTCAAAGTGACAAAGCTGCTCACTTACGGTAGAAAACTTGTAACTGGAGTAGGAGGTTGATTACATTGGTGATCACACAAATCTTTGCATTGCAATAATGTCATTTTTTAACAACGTCTAAATACTCTCCGAAATCACCTGAAGGCCTTCCGAATGTTCCATATCTCTTGGTTAGGATAGCATTTTATTGTTCCCATAACCGTGCCAACTGTGCAATTTCATTGATTGATTTCTGACCAGTTACAATACTCGTTAAATATAATTATAATTATCAATTTGACGGTTCTCTTTTACGTTTTCCAATCAAGAACAGCTCAAATAAGAGCACTAAATCCACATCTTGTTTTATTTCCTTTTTGACGTCTCGAAAAATAATAAAATTAATGAAAAGATCTTGAAAAAGGTCATGGTAGGTATTTTCCTGGGAGTTTTGGTGCTCTAACTGGGAGATTTGATGAAAAACTTGGAGACTCCCAAGAAAACCAGGAGAGTTGGCAGGTACCAGTATGCACCAGGTTTTGAGGTTTTAACATGTGAAATTTGCCACTATAATTTCATTCCTATCCAATGCTTCAAAAACCCTGAAAAGCCCCTAAAAGTGGTCAAATCAATACTTTAAAGTTGTTATTACATGTATTTACTTTCACATACATCTTAAATTGCAGCGTTCCGTTAATGAAATCCTAAGATACGTGTGGTGTCTTCCAAATTTATCTGACAGGAATTCTGAAAGAGGTTTTACGTCGTTATCCTTGAAGTACAGTCTCCGTCTTGGTTGCTCAACCTACATGGAAAAAGGAAGGAAAATACTGGTAAGATCATTATTCCTTTGTTGAGAGATCTCTTGCAAATTAAACAACCCACTCTCCAACTGTTTAACTCTTGGGCACATATTGTGAACAAGGAAAACAACAGTACGGTTTTCTGATGGTTGATGTTGCTCGCCTGAGTGACAGGAAAGTTGGCACTAAGCAACAGGAGAAGATCAATTAAAAAATTAATATCTTGATCTGGCAAATGAAATAATTAATGACTTATAAACAGTGCAGAAAGTAATATTTATTTATTATATTATCGTCAATGGCACATTAGCAACTGTTCCAAGGAAACTGAGTGCCATTGTGCAAGTAATAATATGATGATGACAATAATAATAATAATAGTAATAATAATAATAATAATCGACCTCGACTGGAATCCAAGAAAGTGCTCTGCTGTACACATCAAGAGAGGAGTGAAGGTAGAGGATGCCGAGAGCTTAGCATTTGACGAAGCATCAGTGATCAAAATAATGTCTAGAAGAGAGTTGAGCTCAGTATATGTTTCTGGGCGTGTTGGAAAGCACAAGACAAGAAGATCAGATAGCTTTTAAACTCACCACCGAGGTGTACCTGAACAGAAAGTCCATCATAATTATGGTCCAGTCTGCTCTCTGATTTCAATCGCATCGTAGCCTCCAATCAGTATGCCTTACCTGCCTTGACTTACTTGATGAGGACACAACACCTTCCCGTCACGGAACTTCAATGTATTGATCGTGAGATGCTTAAGATCGTCATAGAGCAAGGAGGAAAGCACCAGCTGGGCTCAATTGCCTTACG
>NC_090882.1:5298935-5318935 GCF_036669935.1 Montipora foliosa
AGAAAGGCAATTGGAGCTTGTACCACCGGTGAGAAATGATATGTTTGGCTAGGTCTTTGCTCATCTTTGCATAATTGAACTCACTGTTACAGTAAAGTGCGACGACTGAATCGTTGGAATTGATTGATTTTGAATTCCAGCCACCGAAACAGAAGATCAGCGATCCTGATGAGTTGCAAGAATACAAGTTACGCAAAAGAAAGGTCTGAGTACTTTTAATAAATTATCACCTCTTTTTGTTGTGTTAGTGCATCTAGATTTGAAACCCTGGAGATATAATATCGAAATTTTTAGAAACAACACAACACTTTTTTTGACTTGGTTGAGCAGCGGGCTGCCATGCGGGAGGTCGTGAGTTCGACGCCGGCCGGATCAACACTCAGGGTATTAAAATAATTGAGGAGAAAGTGCTGCCTTTGTAATTTCATCCGCAAAGGGTTAAGACTTTCAAGTCTTCTCGGATAAGGACTATAAACCGTAGGCGCCGTCTTACAATTTATCACTGTTCACAACCCAGCGAGATGTAAAAGAACCTACATATTATTCGTAAAGAGTAGGGCATGGAGCTCCTGGTGTTGTGGTCAGGCCTCATTTCATTCATGTGCTGGGTGAGATTGCTAATGAACTGATAGCGGCTGCCAGCGATGCCTCTATATGCTGATGTCCGATCTCACCCATAGATCACTTGCTTGTAAAGCGTATTTGAAAATGCACTATATAAATTCATTTCCATTACCATTACAATGTTCAGGGTGGATGTACATGTATATTAACAAGCTCTGGCTGTGTTAGCCTTAATGCCTTGATTACATGTAAGTGACTTGATCCATGTACGTAATTCCTACATGTACATTTTGTTTTTCTTCACCTAGGCTTTTGAGGACAGTCTCCGCAAAAACAGATCGGTGATCAGCAACTGGCTGAAGTATGGACAGTGGGAAGAGAGTCAAAGAGAGATACAGAGGTATTGCATTGTTCATTAAAATTATTATTAACAGTACTTAACTTCAAATAATTGTCAACAGACTTAACTGATTACACTTTATCACTATCACTCTATCACTTCACATTACACTCTAATCAGTTATAAGTCTGTTGAACTTTATAGTGCTACACGGACAACGTTTGTAAAAACGTAACCCTTCCTTGTACTTGTACATTGTTCATTGCCGTGACTTTGACATCTTCAGTTCCCACGGCCTGCTTCGGTTTGACCTTGTACATTGTAGCTCAGTCGGTAGAGCAGCGGTGATCTAATCCGAAGGTCGTGGGTTCAATTCCCCCCCTGGTCAGAGTTTTTCTCTGTCCTTGTGTCGGACCATTTCCATTAGTAGGGCTAACACTCACATAGTTCATATGGGGTACAAAAGTAACACTTCACATTACACTCTAATCAGTTAAGTCTGTTGAAATTTACAGTGCTACACGGCCAACGTTTGTAAAAATGTAACCTTTCCTTGAAATAATTGTGGTGGCTTGGAAAATTCTGAAAACCATCCACGTGCTTTGTCCTAACAGGAATGCTCCTATAATTACCATCTGAAAGATTAATGAATGTACATTTGAAGTGCAGATTATATTAAACACGAAAGATACATGTAGAAGTGATCCTCACACTTGACTGGACCATTTGAGCATTACTGTCACTTTGTTGATGCCCAAATAATTCAGGCAGTTTCAACAGCGTTAATGAAGCAGTCTACTAACCTTCTTGTTCTTGTTACCAGCATAAAATAAGGAAAACATCGTGTTATGTTTAATGGTAATTTTAATTGAGCAGTCTATGTAGTCCATCAAACCATGTATACTAAGCTCTTTCTGTTTTGTATTTTTTTATGTAACGAGGCGGTCCAGGTCCTATAAGCCCCATGGTTTCTTCTGGCCTCCCTTGCCATGTGATAATTTCTTTTTATGCTGTACTTTGTAATGTATTGTGGCTAAATAAACTGAACTGAACTGAAATGTTTTTCCAGAGCTCGGTCTATTTATGAGAGAGCATTGGATGTGGATCACAGAAACATTACAATTTGGCTGAAATATGCAGAGATGGAAATGAAGTAGGGACATTAAAATGTTGTTTTGTGGCACTTAGTATGATACTTACTTGTAAAATTTTAAAGCTTGACTTGTTAAGAAGAATTTTTTTCAGTATTAGCCAATAGCGAGCACAGAAGAATCATCTTCCTCTTTTCAATAGGCATCGTCAGATAAACCATGCACGGAATATCTGGGACAGAGCAGTGACGATCCTGCCCAGGGTTAACCAGTTTTGGTAAGCATATTAGCGTACTATAAATAAACATGTGAATGTTCTACACGAAAAAAAGTACAATAACTGTAACTGGACAATATCTTTCTCACACACCTGTTGTTATTAATGCATAATCAACAAGGTGACCAAATTTTTATAGTGGCCCTCTATTTTTAGTAGTTTCCTAATGTGTTCCTTTCATTTGAGTAGTTTTTCTCTCAAGCTCTGTAATGTGTGGTACATTTTGTCATGAATTTTGTTTGATTTGTTGAGATTACAAATTATTTACATGTATGTCAGTCTGGGGTATAGATAGCTACCAGTGGTATGTGAGAAATTTCAAGGATGTCCCAAGACATTGTGTAAGATTGTTTGGGTTGTGTTGGAGGATTTTGGCTGCAGTTGGTCAAGTGGTATTTTCTAGCCCTAGCCAACTACCGGTATGGTTGGTTTAGATTGAAAGGCCTTGAGTTTTCCTAGCAGTTGCAGTTATTTTTCTGTACAGGTAAGAGACCATTTTCCCATCTTCAGGTACAAATACACTTACATGGAGGAGATGCTCAATAATGTGGCTGGTGCACGGCAGATTTTTGAGCGATGGATGGAATGGGAGCCCGATGAGCAAGCGTGGCATTCGTTCATTAACATGGAGCTGAGATACAAAGAGATTGACCGTGCAAGAAGTATCTATGAGAGATTTGTGCTGGTCCATCCAGAGGCTAAGAACTGGGTCAAGTATGCTAAGTTTGAGGAGCGTCATTCCAACATAGGTACTGTAGTATGTCTTTCCTGATAATGAATTTTATAATCATTATAATGATGCAATGAGTGCAAAGATCATTATTAAATTTTTCTTCATTTGTCTAGTACGTACAACTGACTTTAGTCGTGAATCCATTTCTAGTTGGTGCGAGAGACATTTACGAAAGGGCTGTGGAGTTCTTTGGAGAGGAAAATGCAGATGAAAAGTTATTCCTTGCCTTTGGGAAATTTGAAGAAAACTCTAAAGAGGTATAGGAAGAAAGTTTAAAGATGTTGAAAGCAAGCACAAACAACTGTTTGACTAATTACTCTTTTTGTGGATTATTCTCAGACTGTTTATATCTTTTCTAGTTTAGGAAGAGGTACATGTATAATAAAATTAATGGAACGAGGATTGGAAAAAGAATGGACACATAGAAAAATGAAGTAAAAAATTTTCTTTCAAACATTTCATTCTTCTTGGTGTTTAACTTTACAATTGTACCACTTTACTTCACAGCATGATCGTGTAAGAGTGATTTTCCAATATGCGCTCAAAATACTTCCTAAGGATGAGTGTCAGGTAAGTTGCACGTTTTCTCAACGCTTACTTATAACCATCACACTACTTTCCATGACCACCACATTAATTTTTATTTGAAGTGGATTTTGCTTAAAAGAGCTGGAAGAGTTGGTAATTTGAAGTTTTGTAGATTTTAATTCAGTGAGACAGCGTAGTAACAAGATGTAAGCCTGTGAGGTGAACAATATTAGCCCTCACTTCAACTTTGAATTAGCATCACTTGTGTCCCAAACTACAGGCCATAAAATTAATTTTAATACATCCAAGAATCTCCCTTACCATATATCTTGAGTAAACAAGATGACCGGTCAGCCAAACAATACGATGACTTTTTTCTCATTAATTGTTTAACCCTGCACTTGGCTGAACATTCGATATGCGTTTTAAGGAAGCATTTCAAGACCCCTCCTTCAAAACCCTCCCAGTGGCACTTTTGCAAGCAGCTCAAACTTTTTGCATACAGCTGATTCAAGCTCATTTCTCAGCTTTGCATCTTGCGTTGCACACACAGGAGCTGTACAAAGCATACACACAGCATGAGAAAAAATATGGCGACAAGGGAGGCATAGAGGATGTCATCGTTAGCAAAAGAAAATTTCAGTACGAAGAGGTAAGGCCCACCAGATATGAAATTGATTTTTCAATTTTGTACCTACAGTAGTAATGATTACTGGCATGTAACAGATACACTGAATATTACTTAAAATAATGGGTAAATGGAAAGACACTGGAGCACTAATAATTGGGGATACTGTAAACAGAAATCAACAAAAAGAGATTTAAAGTTTATTTAGCAATGGTGGACCATTAAATAACAAAGAAAATTCCAAAATAAACAGGTACATGTGTACACGTTTTGAAATCAAGGCTTGAAACTTGGGTCACTTGATGTCTGTAATTACTTAACATAGGTTTGAAATCTAAAGTAAAATAATATATTAATGATAATGATAACGATAACGATAACCACATAACCATAACCATAACCATAACCATAACAATAACCATAACCATAACAATAACAATAACAATAACAATAACAATAACAATAACAATAACAATAACAATAACAATAACAATGGTTTTTGGTAATAGTAGCACTTTAAATTTTCTGGATAAAAGTTACGTGGAAATTGAGAAGAGTAACAGGACACTTTGTGACATCATACAGAATCACTGCAATACATAATCATGCATATCTAGACATATCTGTTGTTTTCTTCAGGAAGTAAAGACAAATCCAAATAACTATGATGCATGGTTTGATTACCTGCGATTGATGGAGAGCGAAGCGGAACCCGATGCTGTTAGGGAAGTGTATGAAAGAGCAATAGCTAATATCCCACCTGCTGAGGAAAAGAGGTTATGGAGGCGTTACATCTACTTATGGATTAACTATGCCTTGTACGAAGAACTTGGTGCAAAGGTGAACTTTTATGCACAAGTCCAAAAGAAGTTGCCTTTTATACATTGTTTTATGTTTTCATCACGTGGCATCCAGCTCATAGCTGCATGGCTTGATGGCTCATTATTTTGGTAGAGAAGCAAAACAGTGCAGTGCATTCACATGGTCATGGATTTCGAGTCCTGATCAAGCCTGGTTTTGCAACTGCAAATTTAAGATCTTTCTAACTTTCATTTTCATGGCTTTTTTTAAAAAAAAGAAGCAGTGTCCTGGTAGCTATGTTGACAATACAGGCTGTACTTAAAAGTTGAAGTTGAAAGTCATTTGACGAGTGATTTCATGTCAATCCTTCAAACAAGATTACTACCTTACCATAAACTGTATAGTTTATTGTTTTCTTGATGAGATACATGTAATTGGTAGATCACTCTAATGTTGTCTAAGCTTGCAAAATTAATGCATCATCACCATGTTTGACCTTTTTAAAGCTACTGATGAAATTCTGAAGGGATCTATCTTGTTTTTTGAGCAAGGTGTTTAGATGGAATGATGTGTCTTTTTTTTAAATAACTCGGGGATACTTGCAAGATTAATGTAAACTTAGGGAGTGGTTTTCTAGCCTCAGGAATGCTGGAAACGACCTTTCTGAAATTCATTATGCAGGCTACATTGAATGTGTTTTGACAATTCACAGGACATGGATCGCACAAGGCAAGTGTACAGAGCTTGCTTGGATCTTATACCACACAAAAAGGTTGGTTTTTGCAGTCATAAACTTAATGCTGCATTTTTGTCTTCAGAAGTGTGACCTTCACCACTCCTTTTGCAGCCTTAAATAAAATAAAGTTTGTTTTGTTCCGTTTTTGTATTAAGCCCTCTTAAAGGGCGCTGTCATGCTTAGGTCAACAATATTGGTAAAAATCTAAGCTAGTACTTTAGCTCACACGTACAGTTGTATGTACAACATTCTTGACAACGGTGAACCGTTACCCACTAACAAGATATGAAATATATTTATGGCACAAAGAGCTATTCGTATACAATTATTTTTGGTGTCTTTCTGAAGATACTGTTTCCAAACTTGAAAAAACTGCCCAGTTGTTTCAAGTTTCAATCAATTTCCATACTCTCCATCTTTGGCTGCAAGCAACAAAGAATAGCTTCAATGCACTTCAATGGTCATTGGTAACAGAACTACATTTTCATTGATGCAAGGACGTCTTTTAGTGTTTTGAAGTTTGACTTAAAGATAGCGTGACACTGCCCCCTTAAGCTAAGGCAAGGTGTTGAAGAAGACACTGTTATAAAAAATGATAATATTAGTATCATCATTATTATAAATGCATAAAGTAGTGATCCTGCAAAAATGAAATGAATGGAGAAAATGAAATTGCTGAGAAGATTTTCTGCTTTTCTGGGAGTTAAGGTTGGTTTTATGGGAAGACCCCCCTCCCCATCTTCCAGGTCCCTGCATTTGCTGGAAAGCTTAAATACAAATAATTATTCTGAGCTTCTAACTAGAAATGTTTCTATTAAAAATAATTTATAAATCTGTTCACAAAATATTTCACTCACAGAATAGACCTGCATGCACTTTCATAAAATTAATAGCAATCACCTTTACATTCTTTTGCATTTAAGTTAATTAGTCCTACTGCTCTCATTTTGAGACAAAATATTCTTTTGAAATTTGCTCGTTTTAGCTAATAGGCTTATGTATTAGCATTAAAACAGAAGAATATTTTATTTGGCCGCCATTATGAAAGTCTGTGTTTGGGTCTAACATTTCCGTTTTTGTTTTTCCTTTTTTTTTTTGGGTTGCCAGTTCACATTTGGTAAAGTTTGGCTGTTGTATGCCCAGTTTGAAATACGCCAGAAGGATCTAAAGGCTGCTCGACAAGCACTGGTAGGAAATTCACCAAATTCTCCACTTGATGCAACTTTAATAACAGTTATAGAGATTAGACATTGCAACAGAACCTTGAATGTAACTGGTTCAAGAGGATTAGTTAAGGCACTTTTGTAGCTGCTGTTTCTTCATATTGGGACACCATTGCAATGAATGATGTCACAACCTCATGTGTATACCCTTTGTTGGGCTTTGTCATGATGGTGTCATTTGACCACAACTGACAGAATCCTTCAGTCTTGTGTTTCTTTTCATAATTAACATCACTGTGGTTGAATTCTCCCATGGATTGCCCTTTTAACGCAACCATTTTTTTTACTTAGGGAACAGCAATTGGCAAATGTCCCAAGGACAGACTTTTCAGAGAGTACATTGGTTTGGAGTTACAGGTTTGTCAAGTTGTGATCTCAGATGTTTTCAAAAAAGGAAACAAAAAAATCATTGCTAAAACGAACACTTTTCCATCTCATTGGAATAGTTTCATTTTGCTGTTTGTATATCAACAGCTTCGCGAATTTGACCGCTGTCGCAAGTTGTATGAAAAGTTCCTGGAATTCAACTCTGCCAATTGCACCACATGGGTGAAGGTGAGAAATGATTGATAGTGAAATATAATAAGTCATATGGAACAATGAAATATATAGACAACATTTAAGTGTGAGGTGTGTATGGTAGGGAAGGCAATTTGAAAAGCCTGGACAGATGTTGTGCAAATGTTGTATCTGACTTGAGAAATTCTGTTGTTAAGTTATGCATTGGACATTCAGTGATTTAGATGCAGAAGATTGGGAAGAATTGTATTGTATGTGACGACCTGAATACTACATGTAGTTACTTCCTATTGGCTGTTGCCCTCATGAATAATTACATTTGTATGAATCAATTTTACAATAGTAATAATTACAGTTCTGATTACTTGCCTCTTGAATCTTATATTTTCCTTTAGTATGCTGAGCTTGAGACCATCTTGGGTGACATTGACAGAGCCCGTGCACTGTTCGAGTTAGCCGTCAATCAACCGTTGTTGGATATGCCAGAGGTAGTTTACCCCATGCCAAAAATTGTTCTTTGTAAAATTTGTTTATGCACAAGGAAAGAGAATCTGAATGTGTCTATAGACTTAGAAATCTAAAAATGGTCACTATCTTTATTCTCATGACCTGTGTGTTTGATTCGATTTTTTGGCGGTGCAGGGATGACGCTGTGGCGAGAGCACTCGCGTCCCACCACTGTGGTCCGGGTGAGGAGCCTATCGAATCTTCAGGTTGCTCTTTACAGGCAGCCCAACCTTGCGCACACGCCAGAGAGCTTGTTGCGCCCGAATCAAATTCTTTTTAATTTGGAAGTTTCTATTCCAATTTTGTGACATTATCCCTGAACTTTCATACATAAGCTAACCATCAAACGTATTAAATCTTCCAGCGCCAAAATCTGGAAATCCAATGCAACGCGCTTCAAAGACTAAAGCCTGGTTTCCATATGATCGTCCCGAGTCGTTCCACATAATGTTTAGACCATTGTATGGAAACGCTTAACCAGGCGACCACTAACGACCCGGGCGATGGAGGTTGTAAACTGGGGGTTGTGCAGGTCATTGTTTCATCATAAGTGAAACAACCCAAACCTTGACTAATGCTAACATTAGGCCTAAAAAAATAATTTTTAAGGCAAAGGTTGGCATTTTGTAACGGCCGGTTTGGCTTGTTTCGATTATGGTGAAACAATGACCGGCAACCCTTAACAGGCGACGGAGACGATCTCGATCGTCCGGATGATCGTATGGAAACCAGGCTTTCTAAGTTTTTGTTATTTTGATCAAAGCTCAAAAATCAGCGCTTTGATTTCTTCTCTAAAATCAATAGACCCTTCCACGGTTTTTGACGCCATCTTGCCTGGGGGCAAACACAGCAAGATTGGCCGATTTTGAATCGCTGCAGCGCCGCTAAAAAGACACGGATTTCCAACTTTTGCCACTCTGTTTAAATAGCTTTATTGGTATCATTCTTTCAACAGAAAATAAGGCCATTAAGGAAGGTACGACGTCCGTAAACCTTCTCATGTTGCTTCTTAAATTTCGCGGCAATTGGCATGATTTTAATTAGAAGGGTTTGTATAAAATCTTAAAAAGTCCTTTATGGTCGTTGTAGCCTGAATCTGTCTTTTTCATTTCATAAAAATAATCTCTTTTAAAAGACACTATCACTGTGGAAATCTGTCTCTTTTTAGCGGCGCTACAGCGGTTCGAAATCGACCAAAGTCGGCCAAAATCCCATGCATTTACTGTTTACTGCCGCGTTTGTCCGGGTCTGCTACATGTAAACAATCTCAAGAGACAACAAATGAAAGGATCTAGACAATGTACTAACACTGAACGTGTTTGTAGGTCGGTCGATATTCATTTGCTTTCCCTCACTTCAAACTTCAGTAACAGCCCGAGTGTGAGGGATATGATGTGAGGATGAGGATATGTTGTCATTTGTTTTCACGTCTGTTCATATGAATGCAAATTCGGCCGCTGTAGATACGAAGAAAATTGCTTACAATAAGACAGACCTCGATTTTTAGAAACCTACCGGAAGTGATAATCGTTGATTTGAACCGGAAATGACGTTAGCACAAAGTTTATATTGTAAAGTTTGCACTACCTTCTTCGTGAAGCCGCGATCGTCTAGTGGTTAGGACCCTGCGTTGTGGCCGCAGTAACCCAGGTTCGAATCCTGGTCCCGGCACATTTTTTTCATCTTCGAACTCTCTTTGTTTCTCGTTTTTTTTTCTCTTCATGTTTTCGTTGGTAATGCTTTTTTGAGTAGCAATTTGACTTCAGATAAATTCTTAAATTTTTTTTATGCCATCGATTATAGTAAAAAATGGCAATAATTATCAGCCTATGCGTTTTGCAACTGCTACCCCATTTCTTTGTTATTGCACTTTGACTGCAATCCAAATGCATAAGTTGTTCTCATTTTGTGCAGGTTTTGTGGAAGGCGTACATAGATTTCGAAATAAACTTGGAGGAATATGATAAAACAAGAGATCTGTACGAACGACTCCTGACTCGAACACAACATGTTAAGGTCAGTTACCTCATTCTTTGTGTGGCCATCTTTGTCTTCATCCTCTTGGAGTATCTAGCTATATTTTGAAGAAAACGATTCCTTAAAAACTTTGCTCGTATTTTCTTGATTCGTTCTTTAACGATTGTTGGCCCGCCATCTTGGATGAAAAGGGAGGGAGGGTTGGAACGGGCGAAATTAACACGCGTGTTTCCGCGTAATTCGTGTCCCTCTTTTCCATAACCTCTCCGGGCTTTCAAAACGAACACTTTCGAGGGCTTAAAATTTGGCAATAATTTTTATATTCCTTGTCTTGAAAACGTGCTTAAAGATTAGCTTATCAACACCAGCGGGTCCTAGTTTTTCAAGGGAAACTTTGGGCCTGAAAAAGCTGAATAGACTCTGGGACTTCCCCGCCGACGAGAGCAAGAGCCAGCTGATGTTGCTGGAAATTACAAAAAGGTGTCTTTTTCGTTGATAGGTGTGGATAAGTTTTGCGCAGTTTGAGTCGTCCACTGGAACGAATGAGAGTACAGAGCAAGCCAGGTTTGTCAACGTCATGGGGTTTAGCCAAAAATATACCCTAATATTCAGCAACCGGAGTACCCGGAGAAAAACCATATGATGCCGGATCTGGGAATCGAACCCAGGCGACATTGGTAGGAGGCGAGTGCTCTCACCACTGCGCCATCCCTGCTCCTCTATTTTAGGGTGTTGAGGGGAAATCTGTAGTTAATCACGAGTTTAAAACTCGAAAATGGTAATGTTGCATTCCTTTACTGATAAAATTGTCGTTGCATCACAAACAAGATGATTCTGAGAAAAAAAGACCTTTATCCACGCGAAGCGGGCCGACCTTTTTCAAGATCACCTATCTTGTCCATCTGCAACCATCCATGCTTCTCTTTGCTTTTGCTGTATTTCTTTTACGTTGTTGAACAGTTTTAATTGGTTATTGCAATATTTCGTTCTACTTTTTGGGACGTTTGGGTGTCATGAAATTACATTATTTGCGTGACATAGCCCCTTTAAACCGCGTCAAAAGCGATGCGTTTTGAAAGCGTTTACACGGAACCGTTTTGGGGATGTTTAGGTCATCCCAGGCACTCACCAAAGACGAATGCAATGTAAATTTCAAACAGTAAACGTATTCAAACCGATGTGGTTTCGTCGTTTACACGACAGATTGACTCGTATCGTTTTCAAAACGCCCCACTTTTGGCAGCGTTTTTCAAATCGACCCGGTTTCGGTATACAGTTTCGATCGGTGACGAGTAAACAGAAGGAGTAACCGCTTCGAAGACCATGCGATTCCAAATGAAACTGCGTCTGTGTTAACACTTCCTTAAAATTATACCTTGTTTTAAAAATCTATATTTTCAGGAGCGTTTACGATAGAGCAGACAAATCTCTGAGAAATGCCGAAGAAAAAGAGGAGAGAGTTATGCTTCTTGAAGCGTGGAAAGAATTTGAGGTATTCCTTCGTGATCGCTCCCTTCTCACCCCTGCTACTCAATGAAACAGATTCGCTCTTTGTTGGGTAAAGATTACCTTACACTCAATTTAGTGTGACGGTAAAAATTTCGCGGGTTATTTTCCCGTTGTCTATTTCTGTGCTTGGTGATTGCGCCACTTTGTTTGCCAATCACACCTCAAAACAAAACCAATTGTGATTCGTTCTCAGACGTTTTCCCGCGCTTATGGCAGACGGCGTGTGCTTGGCTTGCTTTGTGATTGGTTCATCTGATGGTACTCGTGCATTGTGATTGGTCAAAGTAATTGCATGTAACGATTATGGATACACTTTACCATAGGGAACTTTCACGATCCCGCATTTGACTACAACTACCAGAATTCAGTTTGTTTTTCTTTTCTTATTTAAATTTTGTATTCCCAGCGGTGTAAAAATAACAATAACTCTAATTAGCATGAGATAAGCAAAACCGGAAGGATTCTGGTACTTGTAGTCAAATGGCGTCATCATGCAAATGTCCTATTATGAATGGAATTAACACATTAATAACATGGGTGACAAATTACTCCTTAATTTTGGCGCGAAATTTCAGCGTTAATTTATAATTTCACATGTAAAATTACATTGTTGCCATGGCAACTTTTCATATAGTGCTAAAATGGCGTCCAGGTTTGAAAATTAAGGAGTAATTTGTCACCATGTTATTAATAGCTAATCAAATGGTATACCCGTGAAATTCGGGAATAATTTCACCTGCGTTTTGTCCAAAATCAAGTAATTTCCCTTGCCTAAAGGCTCGGGAAATTATTTGAATTTGGACAAAACGCGCGTGAAATTATTCCCTAATTTCACGCGTCACCATTTGATTACCCATACGTATATATGTAGACGAAAGAGAGATGTCATCCTCGCACTCATCTGGACAATTTAAGCAATTGTCCCTTACAGACTCCTGAAAAGTTCAGGTAGTTTTAACGGGATTCTATAACCCGCTCATTTCATTCGAGTCCTTCAGCAGAACAAATGAGCCTAACAATTTGACCTGCTCCCAACTGAGTGGCTTCATAGCTCAGTTGGTGGTAGAACATTACACCAGAATTGTAGAGGTCATGGGTTCGAATCTCGTTTAAGCAAGAGAAAATGAGGGGACAGAGAGGGAGGCTCATGGCGTTGGCCGGCATATGTCATGTCCACGAAAGTTATTTTTAGACGAGCGAAAGTCTTTGTTCTAGCGGAAGTCTGTCTTCCGAGACGTCCGCATGCACAAACGTCAAGTCCACTTCGTCCGCCATTATATGAAATCTTTGCTTTTCTTTCAAACATCAGACCGAGGTTGACCTGCATGCGGACGTCTCGGAAGACTTCCACTCGTCTAAAAATAACTTTTGTGGACATGACATATCCCAAGGGCTGGACCGGGAGCCCTCCCTCTCTGTCCCCTCATTTTCTCTTGGTTTAAGCCATTTCTTTCAATTTTGAAAACGTTGCGCACTATAGTCCATATCGTAAAGTTTTGCTTCAACGCTATGAAAATGCTGTTTTTATCTCGTGATCATCGAGAGCAAGAAAATTTGAAAGAAATGATTGCGACATTTGTGATCTAGTTGAATCGTTGCGTTGAACTTTTTTCGTGATGAGATCTGTACATCATCGATTGTAACACCGCTTTCGTTGTTTCATGTTTTAAGACTGAACACGGAGACGAGAAAGCACAGGAAACAATTAAAAAGAAGATGCCACGGCGAGTAAAGAAGAGAAGAAAAATTCAAACAGACGACGGGGTAGGATGCATCTTTTTTTTAGTTGAATATTTTACTCTGCGAATAGCCCCCTGAATAAAAATTTACGAAGTGTCCAAATTGACGGCAGACAGTCTGGGTTTTCAAGTCACTACATTACCGGCATTTGATCATCCTCACATTTAAAAGCATTGCAAATTAGCATTATTTTCCTTTGTAAGTGACGCGTAGAATCAGTTCATCAGCATTATTCTCTCGATTTGAACGAGTCTGTGAACGAAGAATGTAAACGGTATTTCCCATCTACTCAAATCTCACATTTTCACACTCGTACCAGTCTCCTCGAAGTTTTTTGGACTTAAAAACCTGTTAACTGAGTGGCCTGGGTACGACAAGTATAACTCCGCCCCCACCCCTCCCCCTAAAAAATACTCTATAAACCCCATTCAGTGGAGTAACGTTTTCTCTCTCTTACAGTCGGACGCAGGCTGGGAAGAATACTACGACTACATATTTCCCGACGACGAAGCCAACATGCCGAACTTCAAATTACTCCAGATGGCAAGGCTTTGGAAAAAACAAAAGGAACAAGAATCGACTTAAAGCCAAAAAAAAAAAATCTATATATACCAGTACACATCACAATTACATTCTGAGTTTTTTAAAATGTATTTCCTTTTGCAATAAAGTTGCAAATTGCTTTTTGAACTTGTTCCAGGGTAGTAACTAACGTTAAAGCCCGCGTATTCCCATTTCAGTTGATTTGGACCTTTTGCAAAGCCGGTGGTAAACGGAAAAAGGCATTTGGTTTTATGAATGAAAATCGAAGGACTCTTTTCATGCCAGGAAATTCCGCTATTAAGAGCTTTTTTGTCCCAGCAACCTGATTTCCTACGATTCTTAATCGCAAATAAATTAATTTACATTCTCTATATAGTCTATAATTTCAGTACTTTAAAATATATTAAGCTTTTCTAGGATGTTTCACTAGCGAAGAAAGTATATATTAGTGAGATGAACTATTCTTCTATCAGTTATTATAAATAAATGCTTTCTAGGAATTTCGCGTCTAAAGCGCACTGGACAAAGTATTCGGTGTTTGTGTTATCACATAAGGGGTAGCCTGTGAACAGGCTCCGAGACTGGGAAAAAAACCTGCGGTCCAGCGGAGGCTGGAGTAGGGAAAGGACGGCGAAGCCTGTGGACATTTTACGTGCCGCGGTTCCGCACCTTGGAGATTGAACCTGTCATTAATCTGTCAGTGCTTTTGTCACACAACAGTGACTGCAGTTATTGGTTAAATAAAGTTCCCGCGCAAAAACGTGGTGTTCACCTGCCTTTTGAGAATAACGTAAAATATAGCGGTTCGATCTTCATTCCGCCGTCCCTCCCCTTATCCCAGTCTCCGCTCGACCGCGTGTTTCTCCCAATCTCGGAGCCTGTTCACAAGCTACATACGGGGCAAAATTACTGAACGCTAATTGGCTGAGACGGAGAGCATTTTTCCTTAATCACGAGGGCATGATTACTTGATCCTGATTGGTTAACAGTTGCTCAGCCAGAGCAAGTGAGGTAACAAGAGAATCTTTATCCACATCCAAAACACGTGTTAACAGGAGCCCATCTGGAGCGTGCAACTTCCATACAGCGTCTGTGAAACGGCGTTTTCACAAGTAGGTTTATTTTTAGACTAGCCCTTCCCACGAATTAGGTCAAAAAGCCAAGGCAGTTCCGGTTCAGTGACCCTATGACGTCAGCTTAATTTCTTGTAATTGGTCATCAGGCTCCTGTGGGAGTCTCATTAGCGGGAAATTCAATCTCAAAGTAACTTTACTTGTGAAAACGCCGTTGCACGAAAATAGGTAAGTTGCACGCTCCGGGTGATGGGCTCCTGGTGTTAAGCGCTATTTCTGTTGAGAGCAACGATTTATCGAATTGAATTTTAACCGAATGAAAGCGTGTTTGCTGTAATTTCAAGACTAGTGTGTTCAATAAACCGATTGGTCAGTTAAGTTGATTGTCATTTCTCACGGCATTAAACTGGCTTCCCTCAATAAGTTTGTCCCTAATGTGATCAACATGTAATCGCAATGTGCCCTTGCGCTGTTAAGGATTATTAGTATCACCCAACTAGTGGACTAATGCAAATCCTGCATTTTGATTGGCTACGCTACTAGAGGACTATTAGTAATAGTCCTCGAGTAGCGAAAAGCGTGACGCTTTCTTTTGCTCTATTCCCAAATAAATATTTCTTCAACTTGCATTTACTAACTTTGTTATTACCTTTTCTGTCCGCCCAGTTGTGTGATGTCGGCTTCGCCTCATGGGTTATTGACCCTCTGATTGTTAAATATCATTTATATTTTAAAATTGTCCTCGTGGCGATTTTTGTGAAAATTTTTAAAGTACGCGTGAGATGTTCTCAACCAAAACAAAAGGAAATGTGAACTTCGAATACATTCTCTCTCTCTTGACCGAGAGGAAGAAAGCGAGAGAGCTTGGGTTCGAGGTTGGAGAAAAATTCCCGGATAACTTCATTAGGAAACATTAAAGAGTTTGAGCAAAGACGACGGCTATGGCAACGAAAACATCATTCCAAAATATAACTTAGCACTATGGTACGTATTTCGCGAATATACCGTCTGGTTCACGTTGTACAATACGGGCGAACTATCCTGTAACGTTATGGGAACGTTAAAGTAAAGAAAGCAAATAAATGGTTCATTATTGCAAGCTCACGTTGTCGCCAAAACCTAAATTTATTAGGGAGCTTAAGAATGCGCGTGTTTGAGACGCGGACGGCAACCAGAAGTGAGCTGTTTTCCTTTTTAACTTGTCTTCACACAACCACATTTACATTCCTAAGTATCTTTTCTCCATTAGAGATGACTAGTATAAAAATCTGGGAGACACCACTGTCCTAGCGCGCGAAATGTTCTCTTCCGGTCGCCGTCCGCGTTTCCAAAACGAGCGTGCTTAAAGGCCCAGTAATACGGGCAACATTTTTCGTGCAACTTGTCGCGCAACAATGTTACGTTGCAAGCTGAGATGGTTTGATGCGCTTATCACCACCTTCTTGCGCAACAAATTTTCATGTTGCAAAAAGTAAAAGGGACGTCTACTTTTTGCAACATCAAAATTTGTTGCGCAAGAAGGTGGTAATACGCGCAACAAACCATCTTAACTTGCAACGCAACATTGTTGCACGACAAGTTGCACGAAAAATGTTGCCCGTTTTACTGGGCCTTAAGCTCCCTAATGTTTTGTTGAGTACGGCAAAGAAATGCGTGTAAAATCGTGCTGCACGTGCAGCACGATCATTTCTCCATTTTAACCAATAATATCCTTGCTTTGCGGCGTTATCGTTACTGTCGCCGCTGCTTAAACTCCCTATTAGGGACCTTAAGATCCACGACGGCGACGTCGACGAAAACGTCACCTCAAAATAGAACTTCGCTCTGGTTAAAGTCTTTCGCGATTATTCCACCTCGTTCACTTCGTACAATGTGGGCGAAGTATCCGAAAAATAAATTGGTACGAGCGGTTTCAGACTGAAAATAGAGAATGAAAATTCTCTGTTACATGCTCACGTTGTCGTCAAAACCTAAAATGTAAGGCCGGGACACACTAGGCGACAAGTCGCAGCGACTTGTCTCTGCGACAAGTTGCTCCATGTGTACTACTTGCAAAACAAGTCGCTGCGACACGACGCCTGTTCGGAGCACACGCAGTGATCTCGTATGAGGGGGAATGTGAACTAGTTTTCTAATTCAATATGGCTGACCATATGACGCTCTCTCATTGGTTCATTTATATTTTGTCGCAGCGACTTGCTGCCGGAAGTGTACACACGATGCGACAACGCTGCTTTCGCTATTTTTGTCGCTGCGATAAGTCGCACCAATTCAAACTGGTTTGAATTCGTGTGACTGATCGCGGCGACAAAATTCTGCCGCAGCGACAATTATTTTCATGAAATTAACCGTGTCACACAAAGCGATTTGTTGCGGCGACTTGTCCCCGCGACGTGTCGCAGCGACTTATCGCCTAGTGTGTCCCGGCCTTAAGTGATTTCACGTCGTCGTCATGCAGAGAACCGCAAAAATATGAGCTAAAATCCGTGATGCACGTGCAGCACGATTATTTATGCTCTTTTAACCAACTATATCATTGTTTTGTGGCGTTTTCGTCGACGTCGTCGTCGTAGATCTTAAGCTCCCTATTTAAGAAACAGGACGGCTACGACTACGACAACGCCACAAAACAATAATATCATTGGTTAAAAGAGGAAATATAATCTTGCTCCGCGTGTGGTACGCATCTTAGCTCAAATTCTAGCAGCACTCTGCATAACGACGTGAAATCATCAAATTTGAGGTTTTGACGACAACGTGAGCACACCAATGCGAAGCTTTCATTTTCTACTTTTACTCTGAAACCGCTCGAACCAATTTAGTTTTAGGATGCTTTGCCCAAATTGTACGACGTAAATGGGATGAAATAATCGCTTAAGGCCCAGTAACGTGGCCAACATTTTTCGTGCAACTTGTCGCGCAACAATGTTGTGTTGCAAGTTGAGATGGTTTGTTGCGCGTATTACCACCACCTTGCGCAACAAATTTTTACGTCGCAAAAAGTAGACGTAGCTTTAAGCCGCGGCTACACGAGCGATTTTTTGCTCGCGCTGGTGATACGATTTTTTCAAACTTTGTCGCGTCGCCAGAGCGAGATGAAAGTCACACGTGTCGCCACCCTTGAACCGGCGAGGCGACAGGTGAAAAAATCGCAAGAAAACAGTCGCCAGAGTTGAAACTTTCGCGACAAAATCGCAGAGATAGTTGCCGATGTAGCCACCCTGCAAGTTTTTGCAACTTTTTGATGGAATCCAGGATCCATTTCGATAGCACCCGTTGGAATCCGGAATCCACGACTCGGGATCCGGGATCTACGCACTATTCGGGATCCGGATCCATCCGGATCCACGGGCTGGGGTCTGGAATCCTAGGGCCACCTTGGGCCAGTTTCTTGAAAGTCCCGAAACTTTAAGGGTGTCACCATTCCCTTTGTATCTCAAGAACGGAGAGGATTTAAGTCGTCAAACTTCACAGTTATTTTTCTTTCTCTTACCTTGAAAACACGTTAAAGATCGGCTTTCCAAAACAAGCGGTTGGCAGTTTCACAAATGGCTTTTCGGGCCCGAAAAGTTTTCGAGACTTTCGAGAAACGGGCCCCTGGATTCCTTTACATGGGACAAAACAAAATCGAACGGATGTTTAAGCCATTTTTCCAGGCCTTAAGGTGACGTTTTCGTCTATGTCGCCACCGCCTATTTCCCTTTCGTAAACGGTCGTTGCCATTTGTCAGAACGGTCGTTGCCATCTGAAACGGTCGATGCCATTATTTAGCGCTGAATTAAATTCATTAGTTCTAAGAACTCAAAAGGTTGCGGTTACTGGGAATTGTGTCTCGCTGGTCATATGAGTTAGGGTTAGGGTTCTGTTTAGGGTGAGGGCTAAGAACCCGAGTTCGAGTCTTGAAATTTTCGGACTCTTTTTTTCCTCCAGTTTTTCTTTTATACAATTAATGTTTTTTTTCCTTTTCTGTCTTAATTTTTGTTAACATTTGTTCTTAGTTTGTTTCTTTTAATTTTCTTTGAAGTGAAGTGTGTAGTCGACCGTTATAAATGGCATCGACCGTTTCAAATGGCAACGACCGTTTTGAGAAATGGCAACGACCGTTTCAAATGCCAACGACCGTTTACGAAAGGGAAATTTGCGTAGCCGTCGAATATCTTAAAGTTCCTAATGTTTTTATGTTAGTGGCAGATCATTCTCGCAACATGTACTTTTTGTATCCTTTCCTGAAGAGAGACCCGTGTCACTCTCGACAGATACAGAACCTGTGGTCCAGCCCTGATAACAGTTTTAGGCTTTTCCACGGAAAGCTGAACTCACTACACTTCAGGTGAAATTCTTGGATGCAACTGAAACAGAGAAAAACAAGTTCAGTTAGAAAAGGCAGTAGTTACAGGAACTCAAATATCTTGATTCTTTTTTTAACTTGGAATCACAATTGCCTCTAAAAGTGGCTTTTAAATTACCACGCAAGTTAGCCATATGCTCTGCTTAGGAAATAAGGCACAATGTTAATCCCAGTTCGACGAAGGATTGAGGTAATGTGCTTATACATACTGCATTCTGGCTAAACTGAGCAAGTGTTTGGTGTCACTTTTTTAACACAATCATGAAGTGCCAACGCAAGCTACGTTCACAGATAAACCGCAAACGCGAGAAAGGTAAGATACGCGGGCGGACTCAAGCTGCTACAGCCATTTCGTCATGAGTAGCGCACACATTTCCAGACATTTCGGTCTGTCCTCTTATCGCCGGCAAATGTAGGCACCTTGACAGTGACGGAAATCTAAGAAAACCGTATAGAGTAGAACATCACGCATGTAAATAGAATCGTCAAGGTTTGGCACAACAGCGAATCTATATTTTGAGTTCGTCGGTTTTTGCTACAGCTCCAGATTTCTCCGGCGAAAACTATTCTATAATTCCTTGCCACTTTTGACCTACCCCTAGCAGATTTCTCGGTATATAGCCAGTCTTTCCTTCAATGTTCACAGCCCACCACCACTCCTTTTCGCTAGCGTTTTCGCGCTGTAAAACCTTCATTTCTTCGCCGCATTCGAAACTCAACTCGTCATCTTCCGTGGCAGTGTACGAATACAACGCGTACACTCGACCCTCGTTGACAAGACCGAAGTTTTGCTCCACATCTGAAAATAAAAAGCTAATTTTCGGGTCGTGTCGTACCTCATTGAAAGGGCTTCAGGATTGGCC
>NC_090882.1:5331435-5343935 GCF_036669935.1 Montipora foliosa
TCAGGCTTTTTAACGCCGCCAGTCACAGCAAAAAGGGCAGCCTTACGAGGAGACGAGTTTGAAGAAGTAGATGACATAGACGATAAGGAAGATGGCGAACTGTGGCCCGAGTTTTCACTGCTATCACTTGGCGTGGTTCGCCCGGAATTCCAAGAAGGTTCCTCCGATTCGCTCAATATATGTACTTCCAGTGAATTGTCGCATTCCGACAAATCTTCTTTCAGTTTTGCAGGAAACTTCGGCTCGGCACCTGGATCACATATCATTAGCTCAAGCGCGGAATCGGCCAAGACTTGTGTTTCCTTTGCGCCGGCGTACCGTCTTTCACTATCAAACATGTCAGGGCTCGAAAATTCATTACTTTCTAATCCGTGCGGGTCGAAACGCTGCGAAGAATTTGAAAAACCATTCGGCACTCGACCAGCCACATCCGCGGTCATTGTTTTCGATCCACTGGACATTTCGTCTCGCACATTCCATGGCAATCCTCGGTCTCTAGCACTCCCTGCTTCAAAGAATGACATCGTCGCTGTCACGCGTGACATCCCTGGAGGTCCGGGACCCTGAGTGAGATCCTCTGTTGAAGACTTCGTACTTCCGTGACCATCGGAAACTTCCTCTTCAACTTCAAGTAAAGTTTCCAACTTCCGTGAATTTCGGGAGCGCGAGCGGACAGAGGCGCCCACGTTTTTCGACTCCTCGCTGTTCTCTGTCGCCCCTCTTTTTGGAAAGCTGCCGAGCTTGCTGTGGTCCATTTCCAAAAACTCCTCCTCCCCTGAAGGGTAGGGTGAGTAGTTGTCGTGATCAATGGGGTAATTTCGCGAAATCCTTGTGCGAAGTTGTTCAGTGTATTGGTCGATTTGAGCGTCAAGCTCGAACAGTTCCTTGTGTTTTTCAGCGAGGAGTTGCTTTTGCGACTGGATCTGAATGCTCTGTTGATGATTAAGCTCATTTCGCGTCTGCAAATAAAAAGAAAAAAAAAAACTTAAACGGTACCAAAAAACTACTGTTATGGACAAATAGAGTCGAGAAGCTTTCTATTTTTCGTCCCCTTTGGACCACTACTTGAAAAGAATACCGTCGCCGTCGTCGTTGCTTAAGTACTCTAATGTTGCTCAGGAAGAAACGTAAATAACCCGGGAGGGGAGAAAGGAAGTCGAGAAACGATTATTCCTCCCATGCAAAAAAGTGTTTTGGGGGAACTTTCAAGTTTCTCAACAATTTTTTTCACGGATTTTTCCTCAATTTATCTGCTTAAAACTCGGAACATTTCTAGTGTATTCTAACCATCAGTTCTTTTCGCAGTCTTTCTAATTCCAGCTGTTGATGTGTTTTGGTTTGGCTGGCAGCAGACCCCGAAAAGCCATGCCTTTGCTTGTCAAGCTGTTGAGTGAGGCTTTCAACTTTTGTCACTGCAATTGCCAGCTCTTTCTCTTTTTCCAGAAATAAAGAACGGATGCTATCTAGTTCCTCCGCTGAAAAAATAACCGGAAAATAATCAATAAATTCTTTTATCCAAAGTAAATCACAGGGTCCCAACTGCTAAAAATAAAAATAAAATAAAAAATTATAAAAACTCGGCTGTACTCCAGCCTTTATTTTATTACTCTCGCCTACTATCTAAATCTCTCACAAGGTCAAACGTGAAGAATTAACTTAAAAGTAGAATTTCTAGTGGAAGAAATAGTAATTTTTTTGCCTCTAGGAGGAGGAATAAATTTGACATAAATTTTAAAAAATATTGAGCTTACAGTCAGTTCAACTTTAAAGTGGTACTATGATCAAAAAATCATTTCCTTTTTTTCTTCAGATTTTGAAAGCGTGTTCGCTTAACACTTAACTGGCAAAATTTTGAGCTTTGAGTTTTATCCAAAGGCTGTTTATTTTGAGTGTAAGTTTTGGATTTCATGGTCCGCCATTACTCACGTTCAAAACTGGCCGATTGGACCTCAGAGGGTTGGATCTAGAGAAAATGACGTCATTTACTCACTAGCCTAAAATTTCAGCGTGTAAACGCAATTTATTATATATGCAAAACACGGGTTGAAAAGTCTGAAAGCCCGAAACTCCCGTGCTGCATATTAATTACGCCGCGTACACACGCATTGCGTTCTTAAACTAATGAGTGTTTGACGTCATTTTCTCCTCGACCCAGCTCTCTCAAGATTTTAAAGTTAGTAATGGCGGACCAGTGAATAAGAAAATTCCAGCTAAAATAAACAGGTGTCTTTTTAAAATCAGAACTTAAAACTTGGGTGAGTTAGTGTTTAGTTAACATAGTTTTGAAATCCAAAGGAAAACCAAAATTTTTTTTTGGTCGTAGTACCACTTTAAATTACATTGAACAATGTAATAATTTAAGCTGGTATTTAGCAACATACCTAATGCACTGTTGCTGACTTTGTAAGAATCTACTTGATCCTGTGAATGCCGCAGTGCTGTTAGCCGCTCTCCCTGCTTGTCTACTTTAGCTGATAACTGCTGAATGTGTGGGCTTTGTGGTTTATTTTGTGACTTCCGTTTAATTTCCATGAGTTGAACTTGTTTGGCCTTCAGTTCTCTTTCTTTAACTGCAATTTCCTGTTGTTGTCTCGCCGCAATTTCCTTGAGATCATCAACCGACAGTCTATTTCCACCTAAAAGCTGGAATAGACAGAGATAACACTCTACTGTGGATTCCTTATATCATAACAGCTTAGAAGGTCAAAATCTTTTTGTGCATTTTTCATTTAGTGTGACATAGCCTTTATTCTTCCTGTGCAAGGGAAAATGGCTAACTAAAGGGTGGCAGGATTAATGAAACCCATGGGAGCACTCTCTGTTTTAAGGCTACAATCAGTGACAAAATTGTCGACACATTGCCTTTTTCAACCACCTATTCTGTTATGTTTATCTCTTTTCTCCTTGCTAGGTTACCCAAGTTGCTCCCCTACCCCCCCCCCCCCCCTCCCCGAACAATGCTGGGTCGTAATTCCTGTGATCTTTGGCTACAAACAGGCAACATTGAATGGGGAAGGGAGGGGGGGGGGGGGGGTTCTTTGGACATTTTTAGGTGATGTAGCAGCTCTCGTAATACAATGTGATTGGCTCGCTACACAAACCAAAAAGAAAACACTAAACGATAATATAATCAAAACAATGACTTAGACCTAAAATTAAACAATAGCAGGTTACAAGAGCCAGCTACACTACTGAAAACTTATAACGTGGTACAAAATTAATAGTTCTGTTGTTTTATGCATAAAAACTGTTTTACAGAGTGACACCATGTGTCAACTCATTTTGACACTGATTGTAGTCCCAATTATTAGAGGAAAGTGTCTTGGGTGTTCCAGGAAGAATGCATGTATTATGCCAATTCATTTTCTTACCACATCCCTGGAAGGCTGTGGTTCCTCTTTGAAACCATTCACTCTCGCTGATGCCCCTTAAAAAAGGAAACATAAATGTATATAAAACATATTTGGTTACCAGACCTTGAAGCTTGATGAATACATGTACTTCTTAATAACAAAATTGAAAGCTGTTGCCCTTCTTTTCATACATGCAATCATAAGAAGTTCTTATCAAACTTTTGTAAGCAATAATAATTATTTTCATTTTGTTTACACAGCATATCTCGCCATATGAAATCTACAAGCAATGGTTGACTGTTTTGATCTTACCATTAACAACTTGAGCGAAAGGTGGAGAATCCTCCCGGCGCCGAAGGTAAAATCTAACATCTTGTAGGTCACTTCCCCATTCCAGCAGAGTACTGAAGATCGATTCATTATCAGGAACAAGACGTTCTTAGAGATGGAAAAAGAAAAAAAAAACAATATATGGTTTTGCTTATTGCAATACATCATTCTTTGTTAGCATTTTGGATCGATGATATCTCTCAACTTCCTCCAATGTGGCCGACAATCGATTCCCATAATGGACACCATCCACTGTATATGGGTTGAGTTTGTTGGTTCTTGTCTCTTATATGCGACTTTTTTCTCTTTTCTCCAGGTATTCCAGTTTTATTTTTTAACACTTCATCACTTAACAGCAATGTCATGGTACCATATCAAACACCAATAATTATTATTGCTGAAAAGGATGCAGTCATTTTTGTGACGTAAAAAGTTATCGTAGTAACAGGAAAGCCTTGCAAAAACACCACATATTTGGGTTTTTGGTGCTCATATGTCAAAACGAACTCACTGACCCCAATTTTGTCTTTCTGGAATGTAAACAGTATGCCAGAATGCCACTTTCTGCAAAGTTTAAAACAATTCTTTGGAGCGGATTCAGAGCCACCTTAACTAAATGAAAATTTAAGGTAGCTCTGAATCTGCTCCATAGAATTTTTTTTGTGCAATAAAAAATTGGGGTCACCCAGTTCGTGTTTCACATATGAGCAACTAAAGCCAAAATAAAGGGTGTTTTGCAAGGCTTTCCTGTTGCCAAGGTAACTTGTTACATCACAAAATGACTGCATCTTGTTCAGCAATAATTGATGTTTCACATCATACTAAAACATTGGTGTTATGTGATAAAGTCTTGTAGTGTCAATCCTTCTAATAACAAGGTAACTTGAAAGTGTTGAAACTGGTTGAGCCACCTTAAGCTGATTTAGTTTTCAAGATTTAGTATCTCCCCACTGAGAAGACTCATGGTTGATTCTGCAACCTTGAGACTTAAAAGAACTATTTACAACTTGCATGGTAATCTAATAAGCCTCTAGAAAGTTGGTTTCCTCATAGCATCCTAGGTAATAACTTGATTTAATCAAGGAGTCATTACTATAGATACACCTGAGTGACGGGTGCACAGTTTTACACACAAACACAAATACAACATTGCAATCCTTTTAATACCTTTGGTGAGTTTGATTTTGGAAGTTCACACAGCTCAAAACAAGTTAGAAATTATACTCCCAAATAGTGAAACTAATACTTGGAGATACAGTAACTGTGTACAATGTAAAAATCAAGTGGCCATGTTATATCACATTTATAACTTGAGGCAAAGCTGAGAGTTTGTAGAGACCATAATTTTACATCCCACCCTTACATTTCTGTAGTATGAGAAACTAAACAATGAATATTGAATGAAAAGTATTATGTAAATTAGGAGAGTGTTGTAACAGATAATTCAGCCATTAATTTCTTTCTAAGTTTTGAGAAAAAGATGACACTTCTTAAGTTTTGATCAGTTACAATGTGAGAGAGAATTTAAATGTTAAGACCCTTTGGCAAAATCGTACAAGTGTATTAAGACATAGCAGATTTCTTCTTCACCATAACAGATTAGCAGACCTTCAATTTATTGAACTAATTTAATTACACTGTAGAGTAGAAATGTTTGTCCAGTAACTCTTATTGAATGATCTCACACATTTATTTTATTTCTGCGAATTAAGAAAAGAAAGACATTCATTTTTTTAAATATTTTCGTTAGATTTTAATTCAGGTCACAGGCCAAACATTATCCGGCTATTTCAACGTTACCCGAGCCTCTACTTCCCAGTTTCATCTGGAGAGCAGCCAAAAAAAAGAATACTGGTACATAAAATAATTTGCAAGAGCCATTTATATCTTCAATAAATAGGATATGGCTTTTGCAAATTATTTAAGCCACATTTTTCCAGACTTTCAGCTGTCCCTTTCATTACATTTTTAAATCACTAAACATTGACTAAGCCTATGCAAAAATGGGCAAATACGTATTTAACTATTTACTCACCACATCCTTGCCATACTTCAAGTAGAAAGCAATCACTTGCATGAATTTGTCGCTGAAGTCTCTGAACAATATCTCTACACTTTGTGGCTGGTGAGACAAATATTTCAGCTGCTCTGGGTCCTTCGTCCAAATAAACCTTTATCCTCATCTAAGAAAGAACCAAAATCAACAACATAAGAAATCTAGGCATGCATGGAATGTAAATGTTATCAATTTTAGAATCTGTTTAACAGAATTAACATAATGGATCGGTGGCTTCGATAGTACATTGTACCAACAGGCGACAAAAAGCATTGGCTGCTTTTTTCCCTAAATTGAATTTAGTGACAGAGAGACCTCTACTATAGCAGTGAAAAGTAAACAAAGACAAATTCTTTAAAACCTATGACTAAAATTGATTTTGACAAAGACAACCGTCAGGTAGTCTACTTAAAACCAGATACCAATTAATAGAAAAAATACCAAAATAATAGAAAAACCCCTGATTGATAGAGATTGAGCACAATTCTATACAAATTAAATTTTCATTTGTTCATGAAAATTACTAAGTAATTATACTATGTATTAAGAATACAAGTTTGGAAGTTACTTTCAAAGAAAACAAAACAACTAAAGTCATATTAATTGTAGCTAGGAGCTTGCCCAGCAAAACGTGCAAAAGCAATTATTGCGGACATTCAGTAAAATTTAATCAAAATTGGAAAATTGGTTCACATCAAAAACACTTGAAATCAGTTTACTGAAGTTAAGCTGAAGAGGAACCATACAACATTTCTTATCACAGTCACAAACGTTCTTCTAATAAAATATTCATGATTAAAAAAAGAATCATCATCCAAATATAACACAGGTTGAATATTAACGCAATTAGGTAAAACACTTCCACTTTTAATTTGTTAAAGATTAGTGCACAAATTGGAGCTACATACAACCAAACATTGCAAAATAAAAAAATACAGAAAGAAAGGGAAAATATGGAATAGGGCTGTGTTATTGAATTTAAAAAAAATATTCTTTTACTCCTGGTCTCCTGTACAATAAAAGCTATCGAGTTATATTTATTTGGGATAATTAAAAAGAAACATGAGCCCTCCACAAGGCATTTTTTGATAGTAAACCCGTGAACAGCGAATATATCAAGGAAACACTGAAAAATCAATCATTCTGCTCACATCGCGTGCTAAAAGTTAAGACGAAAGAGGAACACTTTCACGGCAGTCTTTCTCAGCGCTCTTGAAGACGTCCATGTAGGTAAATATTGCTTTGATTTTTGTGGATAACAGTCAAAATATTCTTTTGTGGCATCCAAGCGGATGTCTACATACGCCGGCAAAAAAATATATATACAATTTTTTTTTCTTACAGGCAATCGGTCTCAATTTCTTATCGACACGGGAATTCATACATCGATTATGAAACGTCTTCTTTGATTAATGCTTAGTTAGTAAATTTACATGTCACGTTACTAAAACTTTTTTTAAACGAACGTCTTCTTAGGAAAACGATGCTTAAGGTCGAAAGATGCTGAACAAAAATGATCAAAAAATATTACATATCTAAAATAAATGAAGCGCTCAAATAATAAATGTAATTTTAACCCCAACTTTCAGCTCCGGTTTCCTATTCCAAGGAGAGGAGGAAGTTTAAAAAACTATCTCGGTCAAAAGGAACGTTAATCAACGCGACAATGCCATTAACAGAGGATACTTTAAAGGTTTTGATTAAAACAAAACCAGTTTTAAATACAGCACTCGAAAATGCACTCACTTTGTTTTCCGCCACCGCCATCTTGTTTACAATCCAGAATGCAACGCGAGCAGAAATCACAAAGCATTTCCCTCACTGTGGGGGAGAGAAAGAAATTGTTGAACGATTTTTGTGTGACGGAACTTTTATTTTATTAATTTTTCTTATGTGACCTTTAAAGTAAAAATAGGACTTATATTTTATGCAGAATAAACTTTCATTTTTATGGTAAAACGTTTCTATCGTTGGGGTCTTCATTTTTTTTCCCTTCCTTCCCATCCCAAGTTAATACTTTTACAACTATTTCGCGGGAGATTGGGAAAATTCAAAATGGCCGATAAGACGAACGTGGGGTAGTAGTTTCGACAGTGTTTTTCCTGGAAGATCTTCAGTTAAGATGGCGCTTGATCGTATTGTAGCACTGGTAGATATGGACTGTTTTTATGTACAAGTGGAGCAAAGAAAGAATCCAGAATTGAGAGGGAAACCGTGTGCTGTGGTGCAGTATAAAACTTGGAAGGGTGGCGGGTATGAATGATTTTGATTTTTGATAGGAGTAAATGGTAGGCTTATTGTTAGCAATGCGATTATAATTTTAGATTCGATATTAAAGACAACGATCTATATGGCGACGATTGTTCTTGATAAGGCTGGATACATAATATTTGCGAATCACAGCCTTGATCAATTTGTAATACGAGTGTTTGTGTTTGTACGTGTGTGTGTACAATGATGTGATCGATGTTCCTAAATTCTTGCCATTATTTAAGTAAATTAATTTCTCTTGCCCTGTTGACCATTAGGCCATTTAAGCCTCTGGCTTTGGCTCTGCTAATGTACTTTAATTTGTCTTTACTTATGTGAAAATAACAAAACAATATAAAAGAATATATTTGACCGACTTTCTGTAACAACAATCTCTAATATGGCTGGTATTGCATTTTGAAGCTGCACATAATACCACCAATTAAAATTTATATACTGTACATGATAAAACTATCGATTCACAGTGAATTCCTTCATTTGGAATTAACACCCATCCAACAGTTTTATATTATTGGACAGCTGCTGTACAATAATTTTTTTTATTTCGGACAAATGACATTCCCTTTGTAAGTGGAATTGCGTCAGGCTGGGGTTGCCAATGTATGACTCAATATCATTTCAAGTTGTGAATGGTGTAGTCAATATCAGAAATGATCAGGAATGTAGAAATATTTGGAATAGATATATGGGTTATTATTTCAAATTAAGTATTTGTAATATTATCATTGCTCTTATTACAATCTCTTTCTTTAATCAAAATTTGATTTTGCAGCATTATAGCTGTCAGCTATGAAGCCCGTGACTTTGGTGTGACAAGAAATATGCGAGGAGACGAAGCCAAAGAAAAGTGTCCTGAAATAACACTTGTGCGAGTTCCAGAAGCTCGTGGGAAGGCCAATTTGACTCACTATCGAGAAGCTGGAGCAGAGGTGATTGCTGTGTTGTCGCGATTCTGTGACAACTGCGAGAGGGCAAGTGTGGATGAAGCTTACCTTGATTTAACTGAAACAGTGAAAATGTAAGTAGATGTAGTTACAGAAAAGAGCTCTGGTGTTTTGCTTTTCAAGCGTTTACGTTTAAAGTAGGGGTAGTGGTAGTGGTAGCAGTAGTGGACTGGTGGTAGTTGTGATGGTAGCAGTAGTGGTAGTGGCAATCATAGTGGTAACAGAGGTGTTAGTGGTAGAGGTAGTGTTAATGATAGTGGAAGTTGTAGCAGTACTGATATTGGTAGTGGTAGCAGTAGCGATAGTGGTAATCATAGTGGTAGCAGAAGTAGTGGTAGAGGTAGTGGTAGCAGAAGTAGTGGTAGAGGTAGTGGTAGCAGTAGTGTAGTGGTGGTGGTGGTAGTAGTGGTTGTGGTAGTGGTAGTGGCAGTCATAGTCGTAGTGGTAGCGGTGGTGTTAGCAGTAGAGGTAGTGGTAGTGGTGAAAGTTGTGGTAGCGGTAGTGGTAGCAGTAGTGGTAGTGGTAGTGGTAGCGGTATTGGTGGTGGTGGTGGTGGTAGTAGTGGTTGTGGTACTGGTAGTGGTAGTCATAGTCATAGTGGTAGCGGTGGTGTTAGCAGTAGAGGTAGTGGTAGTGGTGGAAGTTGTGGTAATGTTATTGGTAGCAGCAGTGGTAGTGGTAGTGGTAGCAGTATTGGTGGTGGTGGTGGTAGTTGTGGTAGCGGTAGTGGTAGTCATAGTTGTAGCAGTGGTGGTAGCAGTAGAGGTAGTGGTGGTGGTTGTGGTTGTGGAAGCGGTAGTGGTAGCAGAAGTGGTAGTGGTACTCATAGAGGTAGAAATGGCGGTAGCGGTGGTGGTAGTGGAAGCGTGCTGGTGGTGGTGGTCGTAGTAGTGGTTGTGGCAGCAGTAGTGGTAGTCATAGTGGTAGTCACAGAATCTTCAATAAAAGCTGGCAGCCAGTGAAATTGGCCAGCTATTGCTCGTGAACTCACCACCTACTTTTCCTGGGAAATTACCCCAAATTTTACGAATAACATGTGAAACATTCACACAGAATACAAGCCTTGGATCGGGAAAATTTTGTTCATGAAAAACAAAAGAGATGCCTGAATTGTGAGCAATTTTGAGGGTTCTAATTAACAATGATTTAGATAAACATATACTGGCACATTGTCTCGTTAGTGAGATGTTACTCATTAAACAATTACGACCGTGTTTAAACGTACAATCAGACTCAATTCGCACTAAGGTCTTTGTCTAACTCATGCAAATTAATGAGATCGCATATTTAATTTAGTCTTCCCTGACAATGGCGCCAAGATGTCGCCGAAACGTCGGATGCTTTTATCGTTAGTTTTTGCCAGTATAATTTTGAGGGTGATTTTTGTTTCCCTGTCCATGCCAAGATCGAGCACACACGTTTTTGAGGCAGCAGTCCAGCAGTTCAGTAATTGGTGTAATTTGCCAAGCACATTTGAAGCGTGACAAGACAACATTCGCAAAAGGTCTTTTTGGTCACGCCAGATGAAAGACATTGCACGCAGCGTACAGAATGCAAAGGAGCCTTGAACGGGAATATGTCACGCTATTTTAGCGTCTTTTCAAAACCCAGAATATGTCTTGCCGTCAACTGAATTTCAAAAATTTAATAGTATTCATGTTACCTCTCTAAATGATATTAATACTGTGTTCAAATACCCTACTGCATGCTCCAGACTGCAGGAATTATTGCATTCTTAGAGGCCCAGATTCAAAAATGTTCCCAGCGGAGGATGCTTCTGGTCCCCCCCCCCCCCCCCCCCCCTACAAGCTTGTGCCTTCGGCGCTCGAAAAGTGTGCCTTCTGTGTGCATTGTCCATTCTCCGCCTTGTCCTCAGGTTTTGCCGCCTACTAAAATTCTTATCGAAAACCCTGAGTCATAGTGGTAGTGGTACTGGTAGCAGTAGTGGTAGTGGTAGAAGTGGCATTGGCAGTAGTGGTAGAAGTATCAGCGTCTCACAGAGCCATTCATTTGCCTATAACCAACAGAAAGATGAATCAAATGGAAATCCATGAAATTGCTGAAAAGTCAGCAGCTACTACTTTCCTAGAAGGTTTTATGATTGACAATGGCGAGAGTAAAACTGTGGACTTTGAAGCTTGGAGAGCCTCTGTTACAGACAATGAGAACAATCGGAGGCTAGCTGTAGGAGCGATAATTGTATCAGAGATGCGTGAAGCTGTTCTCAAGGAGACCCAGTTTACTTGCTCTGCGGGAGTTGCTCATAATAAGGTAAGAAAGCAAATACAGTTATTTCTTATATGGTTATGATAATGGTATATAATTTTACCGCAAATATCACATACAGTCTCATGGCAGTTTACAGTTCCGTTTCTCTGGGGTAAGATTGGACGGCAGCCTGTAAAGGCGCCTCTGGCATCCACTATCAGTTCATATTTGATCTCACCTTGATCCACCCACACAACTCACACATGTATGTAAGAGGATGACAGGCCACAACACCGGGGTCTTCCCCTAATCTTCATTGACAGTGTGTAGGTTCTTTAACGTTCCGCAGTGTTGTAAGACGGTCCCTACGGTGTATAGTCCTTATTCTCATACCCAATTAGATGCACATCCAATGCAAAGTGTCTCTTTCATGTTTAAGCATTTACTACCTACGCTGTATTTCCAACAGTAAAGTAAGGTAAAGGTTAGTGTTATTTTTACCTAAGGGTAAATGCAGTTGTTTATAGCGGTTTTCAATTGACTGTCGAAGGAAATTAGCGAATTACTTTGGGTTTGCATTACTTCACTCAATGATTGGTTCAAAGTGCACGCGCCACTTTTTCAGCCAATCAGAAGTGAAACCAAAACCAATCGCGGCTCGCGCATGCACATTTTCCCGCGCTTTATGTTGGCTACGTGTAATTACTTCAAATTTTGATTGGTTCACTGGATTGTTTCCGTCGTTTTTGATTGGCCACTTCGTGACGTTAATTGTCTGTGTTCCGAGACACGAGTAATGTTGAAGTTGGGAAGAAGAGCAAGGCGCTGGACACTTATTGAAATCCACGTGCGTCTAATCAGGGGCATTTGTGGATATATATAAATAAAAAGGAGTGTATGCTCCTACGTCGCAGTTGAGAACCACGCTGAAGCTTTCGTGTGAAACCTTAACTATGTGTTTACTTCCATCTCTCAGATGCTGGCAAAGTTATGTGGTGGACGCCATAAGCCAAACAAACAGACGTTATTACCTCAAAGCTTTGTACCGAAGCTATTTGAAACAGTTCCGCTAAAGAAAGTGTAAGTAGAATTTGGATGAAACCCACCTACTGGTTTATCTTTGTTTGCAAATGTTGCCTTGAAGAGATTTATTTTCGGATGTTTACTCGGAAAAAATCCGAGTGCTGCTTTGCAGGAGCCGAACCTACGACCTTTCCGATTACTAGTTCGGATGCTCTCCCACTGAGCTGTAGGAGATGATCGGAAAAATCCGATCGCTCCTTTGCAGGAGCCGAACTTACGACCTTCCCGATTACCTGCATGGCAGCACTCGGATTT
>NC_090882.1:5346435-5358935 GCF_036669935.1 Montipora foliosa
TAAATTCTATTGGACATAAGATTTGTAACGTCTTCATATTCGCTTGAGCAAATAAACAATTGTCACATGAAAATTTCTCGCGTCAAAGTCTTCACGACGAGAATTTTGTTTTGGCATCTTTCAGAATAACAGAGAGGCGAAATTGTTGGGTGTCGGTTTCAAGACGGAGAACAACACATCCTTTACTCGATCTTGTCATCTGAAAGATTCAAGTGCAGTTCAAATCGCCAAGGATTTGTACAATCTTCTGGTTCCATTTAATTCAACCAAGGATAAGAAAACCAACATTTGGTGAGTAAAGCTGAGAACTTTTTATTCAAAGGGAACCTCAACTTGGTAAGAGCAGTTTGTGTGAGATGAATTAGATGTCGTCTATGAGCGTTGCTCTTTTTTTGGCTCAACCCGCCTTGAAGGCTATCGAAGCCTCTTCAAAGTTGATCATATTAAGTCAATCATGCAAATATCATAAAAACAGAGCCAACACTGTCAAAAGTATAACGGTGTCTGGTGTTCTTGCAAACATGAATGAGTCTTGTGTGGCTAATTTCCCTCAGATTCCAAGTTAATAGATAGCCTCGATCTGCTGTGCATGACCCACTCTAAAAAGGATGTTGTAATAAAATCTAATATGCCGTAAAGCCAAAGAAATCGCCGTGGCTAATCAGAACAAACTTAGAGAAGTGAATCAATCAGAATATGATGTAAGAACCTGGCGGCCTAGCCTGTGCGAAGCGCGGGAAAACGGCGCGTGTTGTTGAAATACATATCAGCCACTCAGAAAGCATAGGAATGCGAAACCAAAGCAACGAGATATTTGCCTTCAAGGCTCAAATGAAAACCGCCATTTCATCGAAAATAGTTTATTTGGCTTTCTGAAATTTTCAGGTATCCGGGAATCGTTGTCATTCACATTTCAGCAAGCAAATTTGAAGAAATATCTCAAAATAGCACGCCCTCTATAAGTTCCTATTTTAACAAGAAAACCTGCACAGACGTTACCGCAAACGCACCAAACGATGAGGTGGTTTCTTCTTCGCTGAGTGTCGGAGAAAGTGTTGAAAACGAGCCTTCATCTGGTCTCCAAGGAGGATACGAAAACCATAGGATTCAGTTTCCCGGAATTAACAATGAAACGGAAGACAGTAAGAGAGAGGTTAAGACTGCTTCAAACTGTAAACTTAGGAACAATGATCCCGTAAACAAGAAAGGGATTGAAGCATTTTTTTCCAACCGCGGAAAGGATACAAAGAGTGTGCGAAGCAAATGCCACAACCCATACCAAAACTGTAAACTTGACAGCTCCGTTTTGGAAAGCTTGCCGGATAGCATACAGCGCGAAATTCAACAGTCTTTTCTTAAAAACAAGAATCAAGTCGAACTGAATGAAGAAGAAGCCTGCTTTGGTTCACCGGCTTCATCGCCTGTCAAAGATTCGGCCAGCGGTTTGCGCATGAATACACAAACCGAACGTAGCAACGCATCGGATGGATCTCGTGACAGCTATGACAACGAAGCGGAGCATAGCAACGCAGAACTTGTGAAATGCGAAAAGTGCAGTTTGAAATTTTCTCCCTGGGAGATGCCCGAGCATTCGGACTACCATTTTGCGGTCGAGCTGCAAAAATTCGAACGAAGTTCAGCGGGAGCTTCGAGTTTTTCGGCTGAGCCGCCGAAGAAAAAACAACGGACTACTATTGAGTCGTTTTTTGCGCCAAAGTAGCTGCTTGTAAATATAGTGAAGCATTTTTCAGTATCAGTTTAAAATGGCTTACACTTTATCGAAATGGTTTTTATTTTCTAAGACGTAAAATACCAAAAAATGTAAGTGCTTGGTAACTGTAACTATTGATGATGTGAGTATAGAGCGTTTTCACTCATGTGACCAGCAGCCATATTGGATTGCTGAAACAAAAGAAAGTATTAGCATAAAAATAGAGTTCAATTCCCGGAGGATTAGTTTGGTACACCACCATGGGTGCCATTCCTTTGTTTTGGAACACCAACATGACCGCTGTGACGTCATGTGAAAACGCTCTATAAGTAAATTTCGCATGATCTTTTTTTTTTTGTGGGGCATTCTTTGGGTGCGGGAAGGCCCGCGGGATCTATTATGGCGGTGGGAAATTTACACAACTTGCGTCCAAACTTAGTTCCTGCAACTTTTCATCGGAATGTTGACGACAACCACAGCGTACACATGTAAACCCTTTCATTCTCTATTTTCAATCTGAAACCGCTCGTACCCAACTAATAGGCCATTTTCCGAGTTCATGTCTGCGTCCTCTTCAAGGCGAGTGCGAAGTTTTTGGGTTGGTAATTAGTTTTACTTTGCATATGAATGAAAACTAATTTTCATAAGAATAACTTCGCTCTTAGACTCGATTTGAAGAGGAGGCAGACATGACCTCGGAGAAATGGCCTATCTTTAGGATTCTTCGCTCACATTGTAGTACGTGAGCGAGATAGAATAATCGCGAAAGACTTCGGATTGTGCAAAGTTATATTTTGAGGTGACGTTGTCGTGGACGTCGCCGTCTTCGTTTTGAAAACTCCCAAATAGTTGATTTTCATCTCTTGGCGATGACGTAATGCACAATTGCTGGTGGACGAACGGAGGGAGCTAATAAGAGATCTTTTGCGTTCGTCCACCAATATGGCGGCGATGACGTCACGTGAAAACCACCAATGAATGACATAGCTAAACTTTGAAATCGAATCCTGCGGATAAAAACATTCTAGCTTCCCAAGGCATTTCTTAAAAACGGTGTACATTCCATGCACATTGCATTTCCTTTTTAATCTTATGCAACACGTTTTCCGCAAGAAATTTATTCCATAATGAGATCCGACACTAGTTTCACGAACATGGTTCAACATCCTCCTGCAACATTTGATGCTCAGCAAATGTTGCACAGACGTGTTGAACGGAATAGAGCTGGTTGTTCAAACGATAGATAGCGCTATAAATCACTATCCAGCGGATAATCACCAGCAAAACTGATTGAGTTATCCAGTGGATAGTGATTTATCCGGCGGTTAGCGCTATCCATCGTTTGAGCAACTGCGCCGTGGTGCCCGTTTCCCGAAAGTCCCGAAACTTTACGGGCCATTTTCATGTGTCACAATTCCCTCTGTCGGTGTTTCTTCAGAACGGAGAGGACTTGAATCGTCAAACTTCACAGTAAATTTTCTTTTTGCTACCTTGAAAACATGTTAAAACATGTTTCGGGACTTTCGAGAAACGGGCCCCTGGTCTCAATTTTCGTTCAACAACGTTCAACGTGTTGAATGGCATATTTCAACATTCGACATGTCACGACACACTGTTCAACATTTGTTGATCAACAAATGTTGAACCGTGTGTCACCGGCGTAACCCACTATGGACGGATGTTAGTCCCATATTTTTTACTATTATAGGTATCTTTTATAGCTAAATGAACCAAAGATTTATAATAATGCTTGGATTATTTGTTTATGGGTAATTCCTTAAAATAATAGAAAGCAATGCAGCTGTAAATTCTCGCTATCTAAATTGTGTTTATTATGTATTTAAAAAAGTCGATCCGAGTCTGAATATGGCTCCTTTGGGGAATTAAATGAATCCGATATTTTTCATGCAATCCCCCGTCACTGATCTTTTTGTGATTGTTCCCGTTCCATGTAACTTGTTCCAGTGGGGTCCACCCGTTCACGAATATGTGATGCTCGTAAGCTATTTAAAAGTTTGCAAAATAATGATTCAAAGAAAACGAAACCCAGTGCGTCCCCAAAGCACACTTGTTCAATCCTCAGTTGTATTTAGAGATCGTTACACTAAGCTCGATTTTGCCGTAAGGAAGTTTAAACAACGACTACGCCTACGAAAACGCCAACGTCACAAAGCAGGAACGGTAACCTTAGGCAAGGCAACTATATATCTACCTTAAAAAACTAGGGCCTGCCCTTGGAATGAACAATGCTGTCGAGATTATGATTTCCTGAAAACGACCTGTTTTGTTAACAAACTCGTACGATGTTGAGTACAATTTCGAATTAATAAATACGAGTAGAAATGTGAAAGTTCCCCGGACTTGTTGAACACCACTAGTATCTATTATCGTACGAGCAGATGTGGTTACAAATATTTTTGTGTATAAACTGTTAACTGTTTCCCTTCGGGCCAGTCATTAAAGTGTTTTGTTATACCTCCCAACTCAAAAGAGAACAATACACGGATTCTTACACGGAATTTGCTGCTGTTTCAAAGGTGTACCTCCTGATTACGTGCGAGTCGAAAGTTCAAGTCGTTGTTTTCCTGGGAAGTTAGCGAGTTTTGACCCATGACATGTGGCACGTTCTCCTTCAATCGGAAAACGTAATTGAGTTGGGAAGTATAACAATCTTGTTTGTACTATCTTCTACTGTACTCTACTCTACTCTACTCTACTTCTACTTCTACTGTATATGAATAGATTTGCATTCGCCTAAGAACTACATTCGCATCAAAAATCATGCGTCTTCTTCTATAATCGATAAATAACGGATCATCCCGAAATCTTCACGCCGGCTTTTTTGATCGGACTACATGGCATGCCTTGTACGTTAGCCTGTTTTGCGCTTTCCGGGAAGTTTTAACGTGCGGTATGGCGTTTGGTACATTTCTTTCGCGTGCTTCGCACAAGAACAACGAAAATGCATTTTTTCAGGTTTGACGATTGCGTAAGCATTCAACAGTCAATCTCTTACTGCGACGAAACGCCGAAAAGATTTCCTCTCCAACATTGTACAACGCGAACAAGATAAAGTGCTCCCAAAATAGTCACATTCGCCCAAATGAGTGTTTTCAACTGACGTTTTCGTTAGCGTTGTCTTTGATGCCATAGCTCTCTTTTACCTTGGGCGTGGAGGTGAAGGTTTCATCAGTTGGTAAAGGTTACAAAATGGACCTTTTCAAGGTAAACAACGCCATTTTGAAAATGAAGCAAACAGTGTTGTCCAATCATTCGCTGATGATATAGCTGGGGCGAGTGTCTAACCCTATTTTTCATTTTTCATACTATTTCCTGTATTCTAGCATAGTGCAGTAAACTTGGTTTAAACACAAATGCATAAAAAATCAAAAACAACGATTATACAGCCCTTACCAATAGCCCATTTTACAGTTATGTGTTCAGTTACCTGGCCTTTAAATGAACGTGAGGCCTATGTTGACCTTGTTTTGATAGAAACCTCACTGCTTTTCTTCTGTAAATTCTGCAACAACATCATTAACATAAGAAAAGGAGGGAGGTCTGTATCATAACAAGGTCAACACCAGCCTCACTTTCATTTAAAGGCCAGGTAGCAATTGTAAAGAGGTCTATTCGAGATCTGTATGGGTAGAAAATCCTAAAATAACAATGACCACAACCAGGTTTTCTGAGCCCGCGAGACTGACCATCCCCCAGCAAACCAATGTTTTAACGAAAACCGCTGGTCAGCAACCTGGTTCTGGTCATTGCTGTCTAAGGTCTTCCGTATGGCTACAGAGATCTTAGAGAGATTGAACATCACGTTTACGATAAACGGCAAACGTCGGACTAAAATTTGCGTTTTGCCAAAAATTGAAGAAATTCATTTGATATGAGTTTATTTCTTGCGTGTTAGCAGCAGGTGTCAAGTAACTTTTCATAAGAGAGAGACGAGGTAGAATTAATTTTAATGTGGTTTATGACAAGCAGCACCACACCGTTTCGCGTTTTCCGTTTCACGTAAATGCGATGCTTTATCTTTCCATTATATCTGAAATTTTACCGTGGAAAGGCGTACTTTCTTGGTAACCAGCCCAGGTAGGTTACCAAGCTGTATGAATAGGTTGGACGGAGCTATTGAACATAAGAACCGTGCACTAAAAAACTACGCAGAATTAATGTTAACAGTAACCCTTGCCCAACGACTTCGACGAGAAGGATTTCTTCCTAATAACGACATGAAATAACTATTTTTTTTGGCTATTTCCTGGATAATAGCTATGCAGTTTACACACCGAGCAACGCGAAATGGTTGCAAAGCGCCCAAGTTTATATTAGGGACTTAAAGATCCACTACGGCGACGGCGACGTCGACGAAAACGTCACAACACAATAATATCGTTGGTTAAAAGAGGAAAAATAATCGTGCTGCACACGTGCGGTACGCATTTAGCACAAAGTCGTGCGGTACTCTGCACAACAACGGAACGAAATCACCAAATTTGAGGTTTTCACGACAACGCGAGCGCAATTCATTTTTTAGGACACTTCGCCCACATTGTACGACGCTTTGGAAATAGCGAGAAATTATTTTGAGGCGACGTTTTCGTTGACGTCGCCGTTGTAGATCGTAAAGTCCCTACTTACAGATCTACGACGCGGTCGTCATCGAGATCGCCAGAACAAAACAAGAATATCATTGATTAGAAGAGGAAAAATAATCGTGCTGCACGTGCGGCATGCATTTTAGCACGTTTCTGGAACTCTGTACGTTTTAACGACAACCTGTCGACTCTGAAAACCGCTCGCACCCAATTTAATTTGAGGATACGTCGCCCGCATTGTACGACGCGAACGAGATGAAATAATCACGAAAGACTTACGCTAGTGTAAAGTTATATTTTGAGGTGACGTTTTCGTCGCCTTCGCCGTCGAAGATCTTTAGTTAAAGTCCCTATTTTCAGATGATTTTCTCGTCGAAGTCGTCATGTTCCTCTTATAGGCTCTCTTTCAAGTTAGCTCAGTAACCGCCACTTCTTTGGAGTGTATTGGAGTTACTTGAGAGATTCTCAGCCAACGTGCTTCGAAAGATGTCTTTCTTCTCAGTTTCCAAAATCGTATTATTTGCCTCCTGTGCTTCTCTCCTAGGGCCTCTTTTATTTTGCGCATGCGCTGAAAAAACTCCTCCACTAGCATGTTCATTTCTTTTTGTAGAATTTCCTTGAAATTTACTGGAAATCAAAAATATATTAAACTTAAAGTGCACCTAAACTCAAATGTTTTTAGTCTATGATATTGATGTCTCCACCGAAAGCAAACATCGCAAATTTTCGCTTCTTATCTGCCGGGCAAGACGCGCAAAGTCATCAAAACTAGCAGCAATTAATTTGGACCCACAGGCAATGGTCTATCTAGATTTTACTTCACAAACTGCTTTGCAATGCAGTCTTCAAAACACATATTACCAAGGTATTTTTTGCTAAAAAAACCACTGTTAACGTTTTACACGGGAGTTCGGGGTAGCACGTGCACGTGATTCCCATAGACTAATGAACTTGTGGTCCTCAATAGGAGCCCGCCAATAACACTGGAACTCCGTGTCCTGCTCTTTTCGATCAGTGTGTGGCATCTTTATCCCCGGGAAAGGGATTGGGGGGGGGGGGGGGGGGGGGCCCCCCATATAAAAAGGGGAGGGATGCTCGTCGTCTCGCTTAGGGGAGTAAATTTCGGATATTGGTCTCACTTAAGGTTTTCTGGGCAAAACGCCATCATATTTAGCCGTGAAGGTCTCCCTTAGGGTTGCGCCCAACGAAATATAAAAGTGTATATTTATTTTAGGGGTCAAAAGAAGTCTGGGCCACGCCCAGATTGGTTTCCTTTAGGGGGTTAATTTAAAAATTTCGACAAGAATCCCTCCCCATTGTATATGGGAATCCTCCCCGGGGATCTTTAACGTCCCACGGAGTTTTTTGAACAAAAAGGGTTGTGAGACGGGGGCTACGGTTTACAGTCCTTATCCGAGAAGACTTGAAAGTCTAACCATTTGCGGATGTAACTACAAAGGCAGCAGTTTCTCCTCAGTTGGTTTAAGATCCTGAGTTTTGGTCCGTCCGGAATCGAACTCGCGACCTCCCGCATTGTAGCCCGACGCTCAACTCGCCTGAGCCACCGGTGCGCGGAACATAATTATGTAACCAACGGCCGGTAGGCACGTTTGGTAAAAAAATGTCATACTGATGAATTCTCCAAGGGAATGTTTTAAAACTTTGAACGACTTTTGAACACTATTTTGAAAATTCGAGCAACGTTTGAGTGCTTTTTTTGCCAGTTTTGAAGCACTGTTTTTTTAGAATTTTTCCCAGCGCAATGGGAGGCTCGAGTGTATTGTACAAGCAAAAACATTCCTTACCTTTCTGATGCACTTTCTCTCTTGATCGTATGCGACGTATAACTTCATACATCAGCGAGAAAAATAGGGCCACTCCGAGGCTTATACTTGCGTATCGCAAAGCCTTACGAAACTCTTCCGAAGTGCTATCAAACAAACCGCCTGAGGCGACCTCTTCCTTGTCGGTAGAATTAGAGGTCTGGAACGAAAATTGATCAAATAAATGGATCGTTCATGAATTCAAAAGCAAGTCATAAATGATTGAAATGCCTCAAAACGATCTTTTCCCTTTTAAGTTATAGCTCACTTTCATAAATGGCGACCACTTTTACATTTTTTTTTTGTCTTTATCTTAATTAGACCTACTGCCCTCGTTTTGAAACAAAAATTCTTTTGAAATTTCGTGTTCGTAGCGAGGCTAGAAGGGCTTATTAGCATTAAAACAGAACAATATTTTATTTGGCCGCCATTATAAAAGAGGTCTATACTTTTGGTAAAAACTTCTTAAAACTTTAAAAACAACACTCAACCTCGGTTATAAGTTATTATATGCTCAATACAATATCGCGTTTCTGATTGGTCAATGACAGATGCATAAATAGGTTACAGAGTGCAACACGGAAGTTGCTAGGGAAACACAGCGATTGAGTAATTAATAAATTAAAGAATGCTATGAACGTGCTCGGGCATTTGTTAATGGGCCTTAATCACATAGGAGCCATGTTGAGTCCCGAGGGACTGAAAAGTTTTGTTTTGCCCCATCGAGACTCGTTCCCAAACACTTCAACTCGAGGCTGGGGTTAATCGTTGATACGAAGTATAAAGAAAAACAAACTGGTCCAAAGAGATGGAATCAAACCGTTCCCATGGACAAAACTAAGTGGAAAAATATATTCAAATCGGTACGAAAGACCTGTAGAGAAAATAAAGTTAGGGAATTTCATTTCAAATTCATTCATAGAATTGTGGTGACCAAAAAGGAACTCTTTAGGTTTAATATCAAACCAGATAGTAATTGTATATATTGCGGGGATCTGGATTCTATAGACCATACTTTTTCAGAATGCCAGTTTACAAAGTCCTTTACTCAAGAAGTGGTACAATGGTTTAATACAGAGAATGACTCTGAATTTAATCTAAACACTGAAGATCTTCTTTTTGGTATTTTTCCAAGTTCAATTACCTTGATAAAAAAATTGAACTACACCCTCCTCTTTCTGCGGTATTATATTTATAAGAAAAAACTCCAGAATGACTCACCATTTTTATTACTTTCGGATTTCATCAACAAAATTAAATATAAGTATAAGCTTGAAAAAATTATTTAATAGCCATAAAAGCTCCTTCATCTGCTATTTTATACATTTAATATAACTGTAATAGAAGTGTTAAAAATAGATTTGACATAAATAAGCATACATTACGTGTGGCGGGAAGAAAGTCACGTGTGAAAGAAGGACTTATAGTCTAAGTGTTGATCGATCGTCGGATCGTTTCGAGTGTCAAGTTGAGTATTGAGTTTTAGATTTCAACCGTGCTTAAGGCCTGAAACCGTCGAGTGAAGTGGTAATTCGTATGGAAAATTGTAAAGAGATTATTCACCAGGAAATGAATTAAATATACCATAAAGATTCACTACATGGTCCTTTCGAGTCGGAGGAAATATAGGAAGGAGTAGAACAACAAAGCTGTTGCCGTCATCGAAGGATTTTTTGAATTGGAAAAAGGCGAAGTCTACTCAAAAAGGGTGTTTATGGACATAAAGCGTCATGAATATCGACAAGAACAGGAAAATACGAGATGCACAAAGGACCTTTGTGTACAAAACAGTGGGGAATGTGGAGAAAATTTTGACAGAACACGTGGGAGATTTAACGTCGTTCAGGGAAAAGTTACATGTAACGGCTCTGAAAGCCTTGTTGACCGAAAAATTGGAAACGACCAAAAAGCTGGATGAAACAATATTAGAGCTCACCAAACCAAAGGAACTGGAGAAAGAAATAGAAGATTCTGGTGAGTTTTGTGAGCACGTTTACAGTATTTTAGCGAAAATCGATTTGAGTTTGGAGAAAGGGAAACATGGCGAACACACACAGGCCCATGCGACAAATCAGGAAAATAGTAGTACCAGAAATACCGAAAGCGCAAAAGTGAAACTACCTAAACTCGAACTCAAATCGTTTTCGGGAAATTATCAAGAATGCCAGGGTTTCTGGGACACATTTCAATCTGCTGTCGATGGAAATACTGGCATCTCGGCCATTGAAAAATTCACCTACCTGAAGAGTTGTGTAACAAGCAATGCTGAATCCGCAATTGCTGGACTGCCTCTAACCGCAGACAATTATAAAGTAGCCATTGACATTCTTAAGGATTTGGTAAACCGCAGTTGCTGATATCAAATTATATGGATGCCTTATTGAAACTTCCATCTGTCAATTCAGTGCATGAAACAAAGAGATTACGTGAATTGTTTGACAAGATTGAAATCAACATTCGAGGTTTGAATGCGTTAGGAGTTGAATCACGGTCCTTTAGGAATTTATTGGTCCCAGTCGTGATGGAAAAAATCCCCTCAGAGTTACGATTGGTTGTAAGCCGTAAGTTTGGCAGTGAGGAATCATGGAATCTTGATGCCTTGTCGAGTGCACTGAAAACTGAGTTGGAAGCCAGGGAAAGATGTACTGCAATGAAAACAAGTGGTGCAAATGCCAAAACACCCATGTTTGAACAGTACAGAGCAAGAAGCAAACAACCCCATTCTGCCTCAGCCCTTTATACAGGCAGTGAGGAATTTACTCAACAATGTGTTTTTTGCAAGAAGAATCACAAATCCATTAACTGCATGACCATCACTGAACCGAAAGCCAGGAGAACAATTCTGAGACGAAATGGCAAGTGTTTTGTGTGCCTGAAGGGTGGCCATATCTCCACAAATTTTCTGTCAAAGGCAAAATGCTTTAACTGTGAAGGTAGACACCATGTAACCATTTGTGAAAGAATAAGGAACATTCCAACATCCAGGAATGTAGTTAGTGACGAGGCAACACCACATGGATCTGGATCATCTCAAGATAGGAGCAGAGAAGCCGGAACTTCAGCAATGCACGTTAGCAACAATGCCAACTCTGTGTTGTTACAGGTAGCCCAAGCCTTTGTTTGCAGACCAGATAACCAACAACTTGTATTGACTGCCCATGTGATATTTGATTCCTGTAGCCAGAGATCATACATAACCAGTAAGGCATGTGAACAATTGAACCTACCAACCATTGGTAAGGAGACACTTTTGATCAAAACATTTGGAGATAACTCAGCCTCTGTGAAGGAATGTGATGTTGTGCAATTGTGTGTCAGAACATTGGATGAAATGAATGTGTATATCACCTCATATGTTGTACCAGTAATTTGCAGCCCAGTGTCCAATCAACGGTCTCGAACCACGTTGGAATGCTACCCCTACTTGCAGGGTCTACGACTTGCATGTGATACAAGTGATTCTGTCAGTGTTGATGTGCTGATAGGAGCAGATTATTACTGGTCGTTCTTTACTGGGAACATCATTAAAGGAGATCCCTATGGACCAGTAGCCCTTGAAACCAATTTAGGTTGGGTTTTATCAGGATCAACTATGTGCTCAACATTGACAAGGTCATGCACTGTGAATCTGAGTTCCACGCATGTGTTAAAGGTAGAGTCCACAGAGATAAGTGATATGAAGGATGATCTGCAGAAATTTTGGGACTTAGAAACTTTGGGCATTAAGGAACATGAAACTTCAGTCTATGACAAGTTCTCAAATGACATCACATTTACTGGAAAGAGATACCAGGTCAAGTTACCATTCAAGGATAATCACCCCATGTTACCAGACAATTATACAGTGGCATTGCGTAGACTGACAACAACAATCAAGAAGCTCAAGAACCAACCAGAAATTCTGAAGCAGTATGATGGTGTGATTAGAGAGCAACTGCACAGTGGTGTGGTTGAAATGGTACCACAAGATCAAATACCACCGCCTGGAGATGTCCACTATCATCCACACAGGACAGTAGTGAGACTTGACAGAGATACAACTAAGGTGAGAGTTGTATACGATGCCTCATCTAAGGTTTTTGGGCCTAGTTTAAATGACTGTCTGCACATTGGACCTTCTCTTAATCCCTTGTTATTTGACATTTTGCTGAGGTTCAGAGTCCATGAAGTTGCCCTAACTGCAGACATTGAGAAGGCGTTTTTGAACATTGAGATTGATCCTGAACACAGGGACTTTGTGAGATTTTTATGGGTTGAAGATCCGAATAAGGAAAGTCCAGAAGTCATGGTACTACGTTTTGCACGTGTGGTATTTGATGTAAACTCAAGTCCTTTCATTCTAAATGCCACAATCAGACACCA